>NC_069502.1:939574275-939604275 GCF_027579735.1 Bombina bombina | reverse complement strand
GGAAGTTACCTAGGTAGAGTAGCTGGAGCGCATTAAGGGCCAGCGTGTCACAGGTGACGTCACCTCCTGAAGCCAAGCGCTATGTTTAGCTTCTGTGTAATCCTGCACTTGCACTGATCCTGCAGTGATGTCATTACATAGATGCCACTTCAGTTCCGTAGCTCTACACGTAGTATAGTTCTACATTTTTTTGAGACAGACACTGTGCAGGCACACGAAAGCGTGCATAAGCCACTTATATATATGCTAATATAACAGTAACATAGTGGCTTCTATTTAAAGGGACATAAAACAAGTTGAGATAAAGACAAAATATAATAATATGTACATTAACTACTTTACCTGCAAATGTATACTACAGTGCCTCGCCATTAACCCTTTCTTTTAAGTTTCTGAATTGTAAAGCTCTAACTCCCCCCACACAATTCCTTTTATGGCTGTAGCTATATCTATTGTTGTTTTGGTAAAATGCACAAATGAATAGGGATTATCTGCTGGAACTCAGTTGAAATACAATGCCTGTGTCTAAACACTGATAAGAGGGGTGGAGCACAGTGTCCAGACAGCATGGCTATTTTAAGTATTTTTGCTTATTTTTGAAAATTATACTTCACAACAATTTTTAAACCATTTTCTTATGCAAACTATTTTTACTTAATTAGCCCTTTTAGGATATGCACAGATCTCAACCTGGTTTTATGGCATTTTAAGGCACACATAATAGAAATTTCTGAAGAACCAGAGGGGAAGTCATCACAGCAGTTATAACCGTTGTTAAAGAAGGCGACAGCTAGAGCAAAACAACAAATATTAAAAAACAAAAATAATAATTATAATCAATGCCTTTCATACTATTTCAATTCATACCACTATTGCAAAACCTACAGTTTTTTGGTCCTTTAAAGGGATATGAAACTGATTCAGACAGACAATGCAATTTTAAACAACTTTCAATTTACTACTATCATCAAATTTCCTTTGATTTCTTGTTATTCTTTGTTGAAAAGCAGTAAGGTAAGTTAAGGAGTGTGCACGTGTCTACAGCACTATATGGCAGCAGTTTTGTAACAATGTTATACATTAGCATGAACACTAGATAGCAGCACTATTTCCTGTCATGTAGTAATCTAGACATGCACACTACCTATTTAGCAATTTCTTCAACAAAGAATAATAGGAGAACAAAGCAATTTTGATAATAAAGTACGTTGGAAACTTTTTTTAAATTCTATTCTCTATCTGAATCATGAAAGAAACATTTTGGGTCTCATGTCATTTAAAATATAAAAAAAAAAAAAAAAAAAAAAAAAAAAAAAAGATTGTCAGGGTGCGAGAAATCAGACTGAGACGAGAAGTGCAAAATAATCACACCTTTATTAATAGCAAAAAATAATAAAAAGTCCACAAGTCAAATAGAGTCAAAACCAGAGCTGGTAGTCAGACGAGCCGAGACAGGAGCCAAAGCGTATAGTCAGACAAGCTGGAATCAGGAATAAGGAAAACAGCAGAGTCAGGAACAAGTCAGGGATCAGGAACCAGGAAGGACGTCAGGCAGCCAGGTAATACACAGGAACTCTCACAAACAGGTCTAAGACAACGCAAAGGCAAAGCATACTGAACAGGGGCCCTTTAAATAATAAGTGATGGCATCACAATTCTGTGACTGCATCCTGTCTCACATGGATGATGCACACCAGTCTGGCCATAAAAGGAAGTGCAGTAAATGAGCAGCATCCCCCACAATGCACCATAGTCAGGAAGAGAGGTGAGTAAAATGGCTGCCAGCAGCACATGGCAAACACAACAGGAAGAAAACCCTGACAGAGATGCAATCAACCAGGAATTAACAATGGCTCAGTAGCTTGTTTTTTTAGTGGGAGAAGCCTGTTTTAGCCAAATTGTGCCTTTTACAGAGGAGAACTTTCCTGAAGTATATCAGTCTGATATTGCCTAAAAAAAGATGGTCAAGCCCTATAATAGGAGGAAATCTTCTGGGCTAGGAATGGCTACCTCAGACAACCATTTCGGCCAACGCTGGAATTTAACTTTCACGATTCAGATAGTGTGCAATTATAAGACTTTGCAATTTACTTTATTCTCTAATCCTTTGTTGAATATCATAACTAGATAGGCTCAGTCACAGCAATCCAATACTAGCAGCTAGCTGGTGATTGGGTCTATGCACATATGCCTCTTTTCATAGGCTCACCAGGTGCGTTCAGCTAGGTCTCAGTAGTGACAACATACAGAAAGAGAAGCAATCTGCCAGGAAGGCACAAAGGCTCAGCAGCTTGTTCTATGGCCCGGTTACCATCTGAGATTAGCTTCTTTTAGCCCAATTGTGCTTTTAACAGAGAAGAACTTTCCTGAAGTATATCAGTCTGATCCCACCATACAAGATCAGCCCAGCCCTGAATTACCAACCAATTCTTCTCTGAACAAGGAAAATGGCAAACCTAGATGATTATTCCGGTATCTCCCTATTTACTTTAAAAATCATGAGTTTCCAATTCTGATAACTGGAACCACTACACAAGCATATCCTTCCTTAACGTCTGAAAAACAATGGACATTTTGCTAACCTAACAGATTCTAGCCTTGTATACTCCAGTAACAAGACCAGATTGGCTCCTCCAAATAAGGCAATTTATTGGAGAAGTTTGGTCAATGAAAAAACATAAATTATGCTTACCAGATAATTTAACTTCCTTCTGAATAAGGAGAGTCCACGGCATCATTCCTTACTGTTGAGAAATAATGAACCTAGCCACCAGGAGGAGGCAAAGACACCCCAGCCAAAGGCATCCCCCCAGTCATTCTGCCGTGGGAACAAGGAACAGTAGGAGAAATATCAGGGTATAAATGATGCCAGAATATATCATTTAGAGGGACACCCATCAAAAAACACGGGCGGGGGCCGTGGACTCTCCATTATACAGAAGGAAAACAGAATTTATGTTTACCTGATAAATTACTTTCTCCAACGGTGTGTCCGGTCCACGGCGTCATCCTTACTTGTGGGATATTCTCCTCCCCAACAGGAAATGGCAAAGAGCCCAGCAAAGCTGGTCACATGATCCCTCCTAGTCTCCGCCTTCCCCAGTCATTCGACCGACGTAAAGGAGGAATATTTGCATAGGAGAAACCATATGATACCGTGGTGACTGTAGTTAAAGAAAATAAATGATCAGACCTGATTAAAAAACCAGGGCGGGCCGTGGACCGGACACACCGTTGGAGAAAGTAATTTATCAGGTAAACATAAATTCTGTTTTCTCCAACATAGGTGTGTCCGGTCCACGGCGTCATCCTTACTTGTGGGAACCAATACCAAAGCTTTAGGACACGGATGAAGGGAGGGAGCAAATCAGGTCACCTAAATGGAAGGCACCACGGCTTGCAAAACCTTTCTCCCAAAAATAGCCTCAGAAGAAGCAAAAGTATCAAACTTGTAAAATTTGGTAAAAGTGTGCAGTGAAGACCAAGTCGCTGCCCTACATATCTGATCAACAGAAGCCTCGTTCTTGAAGGCCCATGTGGAAGCCACAGCCCTAGTGGAATGAGCCGTGATTCTTTCGGGAGGCTGCCGTCCGGCAGTCTCGTAAGCCAATCTGATGATGCTTTTAATCCAAAAGGAGAGAGAGGTAGAAGTTGCTTTTTGACCTCTCCTTTTACCGGAATAAACAACAAACAAGGAAGATGTTTGTCTAAAATCCTTTGTAGCATCTAAATAGAATTTTAGAGCGCGAACAACATCCAAATTGTGCAACAAACGTTCCTTCTTTGAAACTGGTTTCGGACACAGAGAAGGTACGATAATCTCCTGGTTAATGTTTTTGTTAGAAACAACTTTTGGAAGAAAACAAGGTTTAGTACGCAAAACCACCTTATCTGCATGGAACACCAGATAAGGAGGAGAACACTGCAGAGCAGATAATTCTGAAACTCTTCTAGCAGAAGAAATTGCAACTAAAAACAAAACTTTCCAAGATAATAACTTAATATCAACGGAATGTAAGGGTTCAAACGGAACCCCCTGAAGAACTGAAAGAACTAAGTTGAGACTCCAAGGAGGAGTCAAAGGTTTGTAAACAGGCTTAATTCTAACCAGAGCCTGAACAAAGGCTTGAACATCTGGCACAACTGCCAGCTTTTTGTGAAGTAACACAGACAAGGCAGAAATCTGTCCCTTCAGGGAACTAGCAGATAATCCTTTTTCCAATCCTTCTTGAAGGAAGGATAGAATCTTAGGAATCTTAACCTTGTCCCAAGGGAATCCTTTAGATTCATACCAACAGATATATTTTTTCCAAATTTTGTGGTAAATCTTTCTAGTTACAGGCTTTCTGGCCTGAACAAGAGTATCGATAACAGAATCTGAGAACCCTCGCTTCGATAAGATCAAGCGTTCAATCTCCAAGCAGTCAGCTGGAGTGAAACCAGATTCGGATGTTCGAACGGACCCTGAACAAGAAGGTCTCGTCTCAAAGGTAGCTTCCAAGGTGGAGCCGATGACATATTCACCAGATCTGCATACCAAGTCCTGCGTGGCCACGCAGGAGCTATCAAGATCACCGACGCCCTCTCCTGATTGATCCTGGCTACCAGCCTGGGGATGAGAGGAAACGGCGGGAACACATAAGCTAGTTTGAAGGTCCAAGGTGCTACTAGTGCATCCACTAGAGCCGCCTTGGGATCCCTGGATCTGGACCCGTAGCAAGGAACTTTGAAGTTCTGACGAGAGGCCATCAGATCCATGTCTGGAATGCCCCACAGCTGAGTGACTTGGGCAAAGATTTCCGGATGGAGTTCCCACTCCCCCGGATGCAATGTCTGACGACTCAGAAAATCCGCTTCCCAATTTTCCACTCCTGGGATGTGGATAGCAGACAGGTGGCAGGAGTGAGACTCCGCCCATAGAATGATTTTGGTCACTTCTTCCATCGCTAGGGAACTCCTTGTTCCCCCCTGATGGTTGATGTACGCAACAGTTGTCATGTTGTCTGATTGAAACCGTATGAACTTGGCCCTCGCTAGCTGAGGCCAAGCCTTGAGAGCATTGAATATCGCTCTCAGTTCCAGAATATTTATCGGTAGAAGAGATTCTTCCCGAGACCAAAGACCCTGAGCTTTCAGGGATCCCCAGACCGCGCCCCAGCCCATCAGACTGGCGTCGGTCGTGACGATGACCCACTCCGGTCTGCGGAATGTCATCCCTTGTGACAGGTTGTCCAGGGACAGCCACCAACGGAGTGAGTCTCTGGTCCTCTGATTTACTTGTATCTTCGGAGACAAGTCTGTATAATCCCCATTCCACTGACTGAGCATGCACAGTTGTAATGGTCTTAGATGAATGCGCGCAAAAGGAACTATGTCCATTTCCGCTACCATCAAACCGATCACTTCCATGCACTGCGCTATGGAAGGAAGAGGAACGGAATGAAGTATCCGACAAGAGTCTAGAAGTTTTGTTTTTCTGGCCTCTGTCAGAAAAATCCTCATTTCTAAGGAGTCTATTATTGTTCCCAAGAAGGGAACCCTTGTTGACGGAGATAGAGAACTCTTTTCCACGTTCACTTTCCATCCGTGAGATCTGAGAAAGGCCAGGACAATGTCCGTGTGAGCCTTTGCTTGAGGAAGGGACGACGCTTGAATCAGAATGTCGTCCAAGTAAGGTACTACAGCAATGCCCCTTGGTCTTAGCACAGCTAGAAGGGACCCTAGTACCTTTGTGAAAATCCTTGGAGCAGTGGCTAATCCGAAAGGAAGCGCCACGAACTGGTAATGCTTGTCCAGGAATGCGAACCTTAGGAACCGATGATGTTCCTTGTGGATAGGAATATGTAGATACGCATCCTTTAAATCCACTGTGGTCATGAATTGACCTTCCTGGATGGAAGGAAGAATAGTTCGAATGGTTTCCATCTTGAACGATGGAACCTTGAGAAACTTGTTTAGGATCTTGAGATCTAAGATTGGTCTGAACGTTCCCTCTTTTTTGGGAACTATGAACAGATTGGAGTAGAACCCCATCCCTTGTTCTCTTAATGGAACAGGATGAATCACTCCCATTTTTAACAGGTCTTCTACACAATGTAAGAATGCCTGTCTTTTTATGTGGTCTGAAGACAACTGAGACCTGTGGAACCTCCCCCTTGGGGGAAGCCCCTTGAATTCCAGAAGATAACCTTGGGAGACTATTTCTAGCGCCCAAGGATCCAGAACATCTCTTGCCCAAGCCTGAGCGAAGAGAGAGAGTCTGCCCCCCACCAGATCCGGTCCCGGATCGGGGGCCAACATTTCATGCTGTCTTGGTAGCAGTGGCAGGTTTCTTGGCCTGCTTTCCCTTGTTCCAGCCTTGCATTGGTCTCCAAGCTGGCTTGGCTTGAGAAGTATTACCCTCTTGCTTAGAGGACGTAGCACTTTGGGCTGGTCCATTTCTACGAAAGGGACGAAAATTAGGTTTATTTTTTGTCTTGAAAGGCCGATCTTGAGGAAGGGCGTGGCCCTTACCCCCAGTGATATCAGAGATAATCTCTTTCAAGTCAGGGCCAAACAGCGTTTTCCCCTTGAAAGGAATGTTAAGTAGCTTGTTCTTGGAAGACGCATCAGCTGACCAAGATTTCAACCAAAGCGCTCTGCGCGCCACAATAGCAAACCCAGAATTCTTAGCCGCTAACCTAGCCAATTGCAAGGTGGCGTCTAGGGTGAAAGAATTAGCCAATTTGAGAGCATTGATTCTGTCCATAATCTCCTCATAAGGAGGAGAATCACTATCGACCGCCTTTATCAGCTCATCGAACCAGAAACATGCGGCTGTAGCTACAGGGACAATGCATGAAATTGGTTGTAGAAGGTAACCCTGCTGAACAAACATCTTTTTAAGTAAACCTTCTAATTTTTTATCCATAGGATCTTTGAAAGCACAACTATCCTCTATGGGTATAGTGGTGCGTTTGTTTAAAGTGGAAACCGCTCCCTCGACCTTGGGGACTGTCTGCCATAAGTCCTTTCTGGGGTCGACCATAGGAAACAATTTTTTAAATATGGGGGGAGGGACGAAAGGAATACCGGGCCTTTCCCATTCTTTATTAACAATGTCCGCCACCCGCTTGGGTATAGGAAAAGCTTCTGGGAGCCCCGGGACCTCTAGGAACTTGTCCATTTTACATAGTTTCTCTGGGATGACCAACTTGTCACAATCATCCAGAGTGGATAATACCTCCTTGAGCAGAATGCGGAGATGTTCCAACTTAAATTTAAACGTAATCACATCAGGTTCAGCTTGTTGAGAAATGTTCCCTGAATCAGTAATTTCTCCCTCAGACAAAACCTCCCTGGCCCCATCAGACTGGGTTAGGGGCCCTTCAGAACCATTATTATCAGCGTCGTCATGCTCTTCAGTATCTAAAACAGAGCAGTCGCGCTTACGCTGATAAGTGTTCATTTTGGCTAAAATGTTTTTGACAGAATTATCCATTACAGCCGTTAATTGTTGCATAGTAAGGAGTATTGGCGCGCTAGATGTACTAGGGGCCTCCTGAGTGGGTAAGACTCGTGTAGACGAAGGAGGGAATGATGCAGTACCATGCTTACTCCCCTCACTTGAGGAATCATCTCTGGCATCATTGTCATTGTCACATAAATCGCATTTATTTAAATGAATGGGAATTCTGGCTTCCCCACATTCAGAACACAGTCTATCTGGTAGTTCAGACATGTTAAACAGGCATAAACTTGATAACAAAGTACAAAAAACGTTTTAAAATAAAACCGTTACTGTCACTTTAAATTTTAAACTGAACACACTTTATTACTGCAATTGTTCAAAATTCACCAAATTTTCACCACAGTGTCTTAAAGCCTTAAAAGTATTGCACACCAAATTTGGAAGCTTTAACCCTTAAAATAACGGAACCGGAGCCGTTTTTAACTTTAACCCCTTTACAGTCCCTGGTATCTGCTTTGCTGAGACCCAACCAAGCCCAAAGGGGAATACGATACCAAATGACGCCTTCAGAAAGTCTTTTCTAAGTATCAGAGCTCCTCTCACATGCGACTGCATGTCATGCCTCTCAAAAACAAGTGCGCAACACCGGCGCGAAAATGAGGCTCTGTCTATGATTTGGGAAAGCCCCTAAAGAATAAGGTGTCTAAAACAGTGCCTGCCGATATTATTATATCAAAATACCCAGAATAAATGATTCCTCAAGGCTAAATATGTGTTAATAATGAATCGATTTAGCCCAGAAAAAGTCTACAGTCTTAATAAGCCCTTGTGAAGCCCTTATTTACGATCTTAATAAACATGGCTTACCGGATCCCATAGGGAAAATGACAGCTTCCAGCATTACATCGTCTTGTTAGAATGTGTCATACCTCAAGCAGCAAGAGACTGCACACTGTTCCCCCAACTGAAGTTAATTGCTCTCAACAGTCCTGTGTGGAACAGCCATGGATTTTAGTGACGGTTGCTAAAATCATTTTCCTCATACAAACAGAAATCTTCATCTCTTTTCTGTTTCTGAGTAAATAGTACATACCAGCACTATTTCAAAATAACAAACTCTTGATTGAATAATAAAAACTACAGTTAAACACTAAAAAACTCTAAGCCATCTCCGTGGAGATGTTGCCTGTACAACGGCAAAGAGAATGACTGGGGTAGGCGGAGCCTAGGAGGGATCATGTGACCAGCTTTGCTGGGCTCTTTGCCATTTCCTGTTGGGGAAGAGAATATCCCACAAGTAAGGATGACGCCGTGGACCGGACACACCTATGTTGGAGAAAATATGTTTATATATAAATCGATTTAGCCCAGAAAATGTCTACAGTCTTAAAAAGCCCTTGTGAAGCCCTTTTTTTTCTGTCTGTAATAAAAATGGCTTACCGGATCCCATAGGGAAAATGACAGCTTCCAGCATTACATCGTCTTGTTAGAATGTGTCATACCTCAAGCAGCAAAAGTCTGCTCACTGTTCCCCCAACTGAAGTTAATTCCTCTCAACAGTCCTGTGTGGAACAGCCATTGATTTTAGTAACGGTTGCTAAAATCATTTTCCTCTTACAAACAGAAATCTTCATCTCTTTTCTGTTTCAGAGTAAATAGTACATACCAGCACTATTTTAAAATAACAAACTCTTGATTGAATAATAAAAACTACAGTTAAACACTAAAAAACTCTAAGCCATCTCCGTGGAGATGTTGCCTGTACAACGGCAAAGAGAATGACTGGGGAAGGCGGAGCCTAGGAGGGATCATGTGACCAGCTTTGCTGGGCTCTTTGCCATTTCCTGTTGGGGAGGAGAATATCCCACAAGTAAGGATGACGCCGTGGACCGGACACACCTATGTTGGAGAAATTAAATTATCTGATAAGCATAATTTATGTTTTCCTTCCTAATATATGGAGAGTCCACAGCGTCATTCCCTACTGTTGAGAAACTTATACACAAGCTCTAGAGGACACTGAATGATAACGGGAGGGACAAAGAAAGAGGCAGTCCCTAATCTGAGGGCACAACAGCCTGCAAAACCCTTTCTCCTGAAACATCAAACTTGCAAAATTTTGAAAAATTATATAAGGAAGACCAGGTAGCCGTCTTACAAATCTGATCCATAGAGGCCTTGTTCTTAAAGGTCCAAGAGGAAGCAACTGCTCTAGTAGAATAAGACATAATCCGCTGATGAGGTTTATGACCCGCTGACTCATATGCAAAACGGATAACACTCCTTAACCAAAAAGATAAGGAAGTCGAAGAGACCTTCTGACCCTTACGCTTCCCAGAATAGACTACAAATAAGGAAGAAGATAGTCTAAAATCCATAGTAGCCTGAAGATAGAACTTCAAGACGCAAACCACGTCCAAATTATGAAGCAAACGTTCCTTCTAAGAAGGAGGATTGGGACACAAGGAAGAAACCACAATCTCTTGATTGATGTTGCGGTCTGACACGACCTTAGGAAGAAAACTTAACTTAGTACGTAGGACAGTTTTATCAGAATGGAACACCAAATAAGGAGGCTCACATTGCAAGGCAACAATTTCAGATATGCGCGGGAGAAGCAATAGCCAGAAGAAAAAGAACCTTCCAGGAAAACAATTTAATGTCAATTTCATGCATAGGCTCAAACGGAGCCGATTGCAACACATTAAAGGGACATTATACACTCATTTTTTCTTTGCATAAATGTTTTGTAGATGATCTATGTCTATAGCCCCTAAAGTTTTTTTATTTTTAAATGTATAGTTTTGCTTATTTTTAAATAACATTGCTCTGATTTTCAGACTCCTAACCAAGCCCCAAAGTTTTATGAGAATACTGCCAGCTACCTATTCCAGCTTGCTCCTGTTTATGTAAAGGGTCTTTTTATATGCAAAAGAAGGGGGAGGGGGGAGTGTCTTATTTCCCACTTGCAGTGGGCTTTCCAGCTACATTGTCAACAGAGCTAAACTGAGAGCACTAAGTTTTTAAACAGTTTTATACTGGATTTTTATATTGGTATCTGTGCATCTTATTCTTTATAGTAGTATCTATTACATGCAGTTATATGAAAATGAGTGTATACTGTCCCTTTAAGAACAAGATTTAGACTACAAGTAGGAGACTTAGCTCTAAACACAGGTCTGACCCTAATCAGAGCCTTAACAAAGGACTTTACATCTGGAAGCTCCGAGAGCCTCTTGTGCAGTAAAACAGACAGGGCCGAAATCTGTCCCCTCAGGGAACTGGCAGAAAGGCCCTTCTCCAGTCCATCCTGGAGGTCCATCCTGGAGAAACGACAGGATTCTGGCAACCTTATCTTTATGCCAGGAAAATCCATGCTCTTTACACCAGAATAACATAATTTATGCTTACCTGATAAATTTATTTCTCTTGTAGTGTATCCAGTTCACGGATCATCCATTACTTGTGGGATATTCTCCTTCCCAACAGGAAGTTGCAAGAGGATCACCCACAGCAGAGCTGCTACATAGCTCCTCCCCTCACTGCCATATCCAGTCATTCGACCGAAACAAGACGAGAAAGGAGAAACCATAGGGTGCAGTGGTGACTGTAGTTTAATTAAAATTTAGACCTGCCTTAAAAGGACAGGGCGGGCCGTGGACTGGATACACTACAAGAGAAATAAATTTATCAGGTAAGCATAAATTATGTTTTCTCTTGTTAAGTGTATCCAGTCCACGGATCATCCATTACTTGTGGGATACCAATACCAAAGCTAAAGTACACGGATGATGGGAGGGACAAGGCAGGAACTTAAACGGAAGGAACCACTGCCTGTAGAACCTTTCTCCCAAAAACAGCCTCCGAAGAAGCAAAAGTGTCAAATTTTTAAAATTTTGAAAAGGTGTGAAGGGAAGACCAAGTCGCAGCCTTGCAAATCTGTTCAACAGAGGCCTCATTTTTAAAGGCCCAGGTGGAAGCCACAGCTCTAGTAGAATGAGCTGTAATCCTTTCAGGGGGCTGCTGTCCAGCAGTCTCATAGGCTAAGCGTATTATGCTCCGAAGCCAAAAGGAGAGAGAGGTTGCCGAAGCTTTTTGACCTCTCCTCTGTCCAGAGTAAACGACAAACAGGGCAGATGTTTGACGAAAATCTTTAGTAGCCTGTAAGTAAATCTTCAAGGCACGGACTACGTCCAGATTATGCAAAAGACGTTCCTTCTTTGCAGAAGGATTAGGACACAATGATGGAACAACAATCTCTTGATTGATATTCCTGTTAGAAACCACCTTAGGTAAAAACCCAGGTTTGGTACGCAGAACTACCTTGTCTGAATGAAAAATCAGATAAGGAGACTCACAATGTAAGGCAGATAACTCAGAGACTCTTCGAGCCGAGGAAATAGCCATCAAAAACAGAACTTTCCAAGATAAAAGTTTAATATCAATGGAATGAAAGGGTTCAAACGGAACTCCCTGAAGAACTTTAAGAACCAAGTTTAAGCTCCACGGGGGAGCAACAGTTTTAAACACAGGCTTAATCCTAACCAAAGCCTGACAAAATGCCTGGACGTCTGGAACTTCTGCCAGACGCTTGTGCAAAAGAATAGACAGAGCAGAGATCTGTCCTTTTAAAGAAATAGCTGATAAGCCTTTGTCCAAACCCTCTTGGAGAAAGGACAATATCCTAGGAATCCTAACCTTACTCCATGAGTAACTCTTGGATTCACACCAATAAAGATATTTACGCCATATCTTATGGTAGATTTTCCTGGTGACAGGCTTCCGTGCCTGTATTAAGGTATCAATGACTGACTCGGAGAAGCCACGCCTTGATAGAATCAAGCGTTCAATCTCCATACAGTCAGTCTCAGAGAAATTAGATTTGGATGATTGAAAGGACCTTGTATTAGAAGGTCCTGCCTCAGAGGCAGAGTCCATGGTGGAAGAGATGACATGTCCACTAGGTCTGCATACCAGGTCCTGCATGGCCACGCAGGCGCTATCAGAATCACCGATGCTCTCTCCTGTTTGATTTTGGCAATCAGTCGAGGGAGCAGAGGAAACGGTGGAAACACATAGGCCAGGTTGAAGAACCAAGGAGCTGCTAGAGCATCTATCAGCGTTGCTCCCGGGTCCCTGGACCTGGATCCGTAACAAGGAAGCTTGGCGTTCTGGCGAGACGCCATGAGATCCAGTTCTGGTTTGCCCCAATGATGGACCAGTTGAGCAAACACCTCCAGATGGAGTTCCCACTCCCCCGGATGAAAAGTCTGACGACTTAGAAAATCCGCCTCCCAGTTCTCTACGCCTGGGATGTGGATCGCTGACAGGTGGCAAGAGTGAGACTCTGCCCAGCGAATTATCTTTGAGACTTCTAACATCGCTAGGGAACTCCTGGTTCCCCCTTGATGGTTGATGTAAGCCACAGTCGTGATGTTGTCCGACTGAAATCTGATGAACCTCAGTGTTGCTAACTGAGGCCAAGCTAGAAGAGCATTGAAAATTGCTCTTAACTCCAGAATATTTATTGGGAGGATTTTCTCCTCCTGAGTCCACGATCCCCGAGCCTTCAGGGAGTTCCAGACTGCGCCCCAACCTAGAAGGCTGGCATCTGTTGTTACAATCGTCCAATCTGGCCTGCGAAAGGTCATACCCTTGGACAGATGGACCCGAGAAAGCCACCAGAGAAGAGAATCTCTGGTCTCTTGATCCAGATTTAGTAGAGGGGACAAATCTGAGTAATCCCCATTCCACTGACTTAGCATGCATAATTGCAGCGGTCTGAGATGTCCACTATGTCCATTGCCGCTACCATTAAGCCGATTACTTCCATGCACTGAGCCACTGACTGGCGTGGAATGGAATGAAGGACACGGCAAGCATTTAGAAGTTTTGATAACCTGGACTCCGTCAGGTAAATTTTCATCTCTACAGAATCTATAAGAGTCACTAGAAAGGAGACTCTTGTGAGTGGTGATAGAGAACTCTTTTCCACGTTCACTTTCCACCCATGCGACTCAGAAATGCCAGAACTATCTCTGTATGAGACTTGGCAATTTGAAAGCTTGACGCCTGTATCAGGATGTCGTCTAGATACGGAGCCACCGCTATGCCTCGCGGTCTTAGAACCGCCAGAAGTGAGCCCAGAACCTTTGTAAAAATTCTCGGGGCTGTGCCCAACCCGAAGGGAAGAGCTACAAATTGGTAATGCCTGTCTAGAAAGGCAAACCTTAGGAACCGATGATGATCTTTGTGAATCGGTATGTGAAGGTAGGCATCCTTTAAGTCCACTGTGGTCATGTACTGACCCTCTTGGATCATGGGTAGGATGGTCCGAATAGTTTCCATTTTGAATGATGGAACTCTGAGGAATTTGTTTAAGATCTTTAGATCCAAGATTGGTCTGAAGGTTCCCTCTTTCTTGGGAACCACAAACAGATTTGAATGAAATCCCTGTCCCTGTTCCGTCCGCGGAACTGGATGGATCACTCCCATTACTAGGAGGTCTTGCACACAGCTTAGGAATGCCTCTTTCTTTATCTGGTTTGCTGATAACCTTGAAAGATAAAATCTCCCTTGTGGAGGAGAAGATTTGAAGTCCAGAAGATATCCCTGAGATATGATCTCCAACGCCCAGGGATCCTGAACATCTCTTGCCCACGCCTGGGCGAAGAGAGAAAGTCTGCCCCCCACTAGATCCGTTTCCGGATAGGGGGCCGTTCCTTCATGCTGTCTTGGGGGCAGCAGCAGGCTTTCTGGCCTGCTTGCCCTTGTTCCAGGACTGGTTAGGTTTCCAGGCAGGTCTGGAATGAGCAACAGTTCCCTCTTGTTTTGAAGCGGAGGAAGTTGATGCTGCTCCTGCCTTGAAATTTCGAAAGGCACGAAAATTAGACTGTTTGGCCTTTGATTTGGCCCTGTCCTGAGGAAGGGTATGACCCTTGCCTCCAGTAATGTCAGCAATAATTTCTTTCAAGCCAGGCCCGAATAAGGTCTGCCCCTTGAAAGGAATGTTGAGTAATTTAGACTTTGAAGTCACGTCAGCTGACCAGGATTTAAGCCATAGCGCCCTACGCGCCTGGATGGCGAATCCGGAATTCTTAGCCGTTAGTTTAGTCAAATGAACAATGGCATCAGAAACAAATGAGTTAGCTAGCTTAAGCGTTCTAAGCTTGTCAATAATTTCATTCAATGGAGCTCTCTGGATGGTCTCTTCCAGGGCCTCAAACCAGAATGCCGCCACAGCAGTGACAGGCGCAATGCATGCAAGGGGCTGTAAAATAAAACCTTGTTGAATAAACATTTTCTTAAGGTAACCCTCCAATTTTTTATCCATTGGATCTGAAAAAGCACAACTGTCCTCAACCGGGATTGTGGTACGCTTTGCTAAAGTAGAAAACATAATTTATGTAAGAACTTACCTGATAAATTCATTTCTTTCATATTAGCAAGAGTCCATGAGCTAGTGACGTATGGGATATACATTCCTACCAGGAGGGGCAAAGTTTCCCAAACCTCAAAATGCCTATAAATACACCCCTCACTACACCCACAAATCAGTTTAACGCATAGCCAAGAAGTGGGGTGATAAGAAAAAAGTGCGAAAGCATAAAAAATAAGGAATTGGAATAATTGTGCTTTATACAAAAAAATCATAACCACCACAAAAGGGTGGGCCTCATGGACTCTTGCTAATATGAAAGAAATGAATTTATCAGGTAAGTTCTTACATAAATTATGTTTTCTTTCATGTAATTAGCAAGAGTCCATGAGCTAGTGACGTATGGGATAAGGACTACCCAAGATGTGGATCTTCCACGCAAGAGTCACTAGAGAGGGAGGGAGAAAATAAAGACAGCCAATTCCGCTGAAAATAATCCACACCCAAAATTAAGTTTAAATCTTATAATGAAAAAAACTGAAATTATAAGCAGAAGAATCAAACTGAAACAGCTGCCTGAAGTAATTTTCTACCAAAAACTGCTTCAGAAGAAGAAAACACATCCAAATGGTAGAATTTAGTAAAAGTATGCAAAGAAGACCAAGTGGCTGCTTTGCAAATCTGATCAACTGAAGCTTCATTCCTATACGCCCAGGAAGTAGAAACTGACCTAGTAGAATGAGCTGTAATCCTTTGAGGCGGAGTTTTACCCGACTCGACATAGGCATGATGAATTAAAGATTTTAACCAAGATGCCAAAGAAATGGCAGAACCCTTCTGACCTTTCCTAGAACCGGAAAAGATAACAAATAGACTAGAAGTCTTTCGGAAATCCTTAGTAGCAAGCTCTAACTACATCCAAAGAATGCAACAAGTTTTCCTTAGAATTCTTAGGATTAGGACACAATGAAGGAACCACAATTTCTCTACTAATGTTGTTAGAATTCACAACCTTAGGTAAAAATGTAAAAGAAGTTCGCAACACCGCCTTATCCTGATGAAAAATCAGAAAAGGAGACTCACAAGAAAGAGCAGATAATTCAGAAACTCTTCTAGCAGAAGAGATGGCCAAAAGAAACAAAACTTTCCAAGAAAGTAATTAAATGTGCAGCGAATGCATAGGTTCAAACGGAGGAGCTTGAAGAGCCCCCAGAACCAAATTCAAACTCCAAGGAGGAGAGATTGACTTAATAACAGGTTTTATACGAGCCAAAGCTTGTACAAAACAATGAATATCAGGAAGACTAGCAATCTTTCTGTGAAAAAGAACAGAAAGAGCAGAGATTTGACCCTTCAAGGAACTTGCAGACAAACCTTATCCAAACCATCCTGAAGAAACTGTAAAATTCTAGGAATTCTGAAAGAATGCCAAGAAAAATGATGAGAAAAACACCAAGAAATGAAAATCTTCCAGACTCGATAATATATCTTCCTAGATACAGTTTTACAAGCCTGTAACATAGTATTAATCACAGAGTCAGAGAAACCTCTATGATTGAGAATCAAGCGTTCAATCTCCATACCTTCAAATTTAAGGATTTGAGAACCTGATGGAAAAAAGGACCTTGCGATAGAAGGTCTGGTCTTAACGGAAGAGTCCACGGTTGGCAAGTGGCCATCCGGACAAGATCCGCATACCAAAACCTGTGAGGCCATGCTGGAGCCACCAGCAGAACAAACGAGCGTTCCTTCAGAATCTTGGAGATTACTCTTGGAAGAAGAACTATAGGCGGAAAGATATAAGCAGGATGATACTTCCAAGGAAGTGACAATGCATCCACTGCTTCCGCCTGAGGATCCCTGGATCTGGACAGATACCTGGGAAGCTTCTTGTTTAGATGAGAAGCCATCAGATCTATTTCTGGAAGTCCCCATATTTGAACAATCTGAAGAAATACCTCTGGGTGAAGAAACCATTCACCCGGATGTAGTGTTTGGCGACTGAGATAATCCGCTTCCCAATTGTCTATACCTGGGATACGAACCGCAGAAATTAGATAGGAGCTGGATTCCGCCCATACAAGTATTCGAGAGACTTCTTTCATAGCCAGAGGACTGTGAGTTCCTCCTTGATGATTGACATATGCCACGGTTGTGACATCGTCAGTCTAGAAACAAATGAACGACTCTCTCTTTAGAAGAGGCCACGACTGAAGAGCTCTGAAAATTGCACGGAGTTCCAAAAATGTTGATTGGTAATCTCACCTCCTGAGATTCCCAAACCCCTTGTGCTGTCAGAGACCCCCATACAGCTCCCCAACCTGTCAGATTTGCATCTGTTGAGATCACAGTCTAGGTTGGAGGAACAAAAAGAAGCCCCCTGAATTAAACGATGGTGATCTGTCCACCACGTCAGAGTGTGTCGAACAATCGGTTTTAAAGATATTAATTGAGATATCTTTGTATAATCCCTGCACCACTGGTTCAGCATACAGAGCTGAAGAGGTCGCATGTGAAAACGAGCAAAGGGAATCGCGTCCAATGCAGCAGTCATAAGACCTAGAATTTCCATGCACAAGGCTACCGAAGGGAATGATTGAGACTGAAGGTTTCGATAAGCTGAAACCAATTTCAGACGCCTCTTGTCCGTCAGAGACAGAATCAAGAACACTGAATCTATCAGGAAACCTAAAAAGGTTACCCTTGTCTGAGGAATCAAACGAACTTGTAGGTAAATTGATCCTCCAACCATGTTCTTGAAGAAACAACACTCATAAAAGACTGGAAAGGTTCTTTCTAGAGAAAATGAGCAAAGGGAATTGAATCCAATGCTGTGGCCATAAGACCTAAAACTTCTATGCATATATAGCAACTGAAGGAAATAATAGAGACTAAAAGGTACCGATAGACGGAACCCAATAACAATATCCCTTGTCTGAAAGAGACAAGGACAGTGACACAAACTATCTGGAAACCTAAAAAAGGTGACCCTTGTGTGAGGGATCAAGAGCTTTAGAAAAGAAGATCCTCTAACTATGTCCTGAAGAGTAAGTGAATCATATGAGATTCCGCATCCTCAGAAAATAATCTGAATGAAAACAGAAAAATGAAAATATGCATTTATTGTATCTAATGAAAACAAATAATGCTATCAAAGACCATAAAAAGGCAAAATAGTTTGAATAGAACTCCAAAACCCGGTTCCTCAAAAGAAACTGGAAGAAATACCCCAGAAGATTCCAGGTCTGAGCAGTGCTTGAACCCCATGGGTGCCCAGCCATGCTCCAACAGTACCCAAAATATATAGGACAGAAACACAGTTAAAGAAAGTGTTAGCCTTGCTGGAATAAAATCAAAGAAATTTGGACAAAATAAATTTCAAAGAAGGGTTAACCTGCCCCTTACCAGCCAAGCTGGAATACGGCACGTACATCGCAAAATTAGGGAGCTGATTTTGAACTCCAATAATAGACATGTTACTTGGGAAAGAACTCAGGAATTCGTTCCTTAATAAGAACAACCAAACTAGTATAAGCTTAAAGTTTTAGTCTTAGAACTCAACCTTGAAGCCCAGAGTAACAGTTAAGAATTTAATCCAATTATAAAACAAATAATTGATTATCTTAGAACAAAGGAAATATGGATTTTTTTTTTATTATTTTTTTTAAATCACAAAATTCTTCTAGCTAAAAAAGCTAAAGACATAGATTAACCCTCATTTGCGAAAATATTCAATAAAATGAAGACACAAATGAAATTATTAGCATGCTAGTCCAGTTTAAAGGACCAGCCAATACAGTGGACTTGCATAATCAATAAATGCAAAACAACAAGACAAATGCAACAGCACCTAGTCTAGTAAATGTTGTCCCTTTAACAATGCTAAAATAAATAATAAATCTGATACTTGATCTTAAAGTGAAGGTCAATTTTCATCAATGAGTGCCCGGTTTTTAAAAATACTTTTAAAATCAGGGGCACTTTCATTGATGAAAATTAACATTGCACTGGATTTTAAGAAATACTTACCTTTTACTTCTGCAAAGCCGGATCAACGATCTCCCTCCTTCTTCTTCCTGCTGTAGACAACAGCAATGACGAAACTGGCTTCCTCCAATCACAGCCAGGCATCACGAGCTGGACGCTCTGGGGTGCAAGCCATGATTGGAGGAAGCCGGTTTTTGTCATTTCTGACGTCACTACAGAGGAACTGAGGCTGAGATCGGCGATCCGGTTTTGCAGGAGAAAAAGGTAAGTATTTCTTAAAATCCAGTGCAATGTTAATTTTCATCAATGAAAGTGCCCCTGTTTTAAAAAGTATTTTTAAAAACCGGGCACTCATTGATGAAAATTGACCTTCACTTTAAAGTAAACAGAAAATAAAGCAATTGCAATATCCAAATAAATCACAGGACCAAGAAAAGTACCTGAAACTAAATAATTTTCCATAAATAAGATACAACTATCTAAAGGAAAATAAATACTATTTTGCTATAGAAACAATAGCATAATTAGTAGAATTAGAGATAGCCCCAATAAATTGGAGAACCCTCCAAATTGAGTTTAACTGCTGGCAAAGAATATAGTTTAAAACCTTTTTGAAGAAGGAATAAAAGAAAATTCTCAGCCTATTCCATTCCCTAGTATAGGGAATTGGAAAGAAAACCTCTAAAGAAATAAATAGGCAGAAATAATGTCAGCTAGTCTTAAAGAACTAGTTACCTTAATATCCAAAATAATCAACACCTTTTCAACAAAGAACAAATGTACTTTAATAATTGAAAAATAATAAAAAAGTAGATTTGTTAGTGTCAATATCTGATGAAGAAAATTTCTGAAAAAAACATCATCAGAGAAGGATAAATCAGTATGTTGTTGGTCATTTGAAACTTCAATAATTAAAAAAGAAGTGAAAAAGACCTAAAAATTTTATTAGAAGGCACAAAGTCAGACAAAGCCTTTAACATAGAATCAGAAAAATATTTCTTATAAGTCTTCTAAATATTTCTTGTAAGAAAAGAAAATATATAAAGCATAAATACTAATGGATTCCGCAAGTAAAAGTATAACATAATATCTTATTACAAACCATAGCTAAAGATAAACATTTATAACATTTAAAATAAATGAACTTAGCTTTGGTAGAACTGAAACTCAGTTAAGCGTTTTTCCAAAAGTGGCTTCTGATTCAGAGTCCATTTGAGACATCTTGCAATATGTAATAGAAAAAAACAGAATTTATGTTTACCTGATAAATTACTTTCTCCAACGGTGTGTCCGGTCCACGGCGTCATCCTTACTTGTGGGATATTCTCTTCCCCAACAGGAAATGGCAAAGAGCCCAGCAAAGCTGGTCACATGATCCCTCCTAGGCTCCGCCTTCCCCAGTCATTCGACCGACGTAAAGGAGGAATATTTGCATAGGAGAAATCATATGATACCGTGGTGACTGTAGTTAAAGAAAATAAATCATCAGACCTGATTAAAAAACCAGGACGGGCCGTGGACCGGACACACCCTTGGAGAAAGTAATTTATCAGGTAAACATAAATTCTGTTTTCTCCCACATAGGTGTGTCCGGTCCACGGCGTCATCCTTACTTGTGGGAACCAATACCAAAGCTTTAGGACACGGATGATGGGAGGGAGCAAATCAGGTCACCTAGATGGAAGGCACCACGGCTTGCAAAACCTTTCTCCCAAAAATAGCCTCAGAAGAAGCAAAAGTATCAAATTTGTAAAATTTGGTAAAAGTGTGCAGTGAAGACCAAGTCGCTGCCTTACATATCTGATCAACAGAAGCCTCGTTCTTAAAGGCCCATGTGGAAGCCACGGCCCTAGTGGAATGAGCTGTGATTCTTTCAGGAGGCTGCCGTCCGGCAGTCTCATAAGCCAATCTGATGATGCTTTTAAGCCAAAAAGATAGAGAGGTAGAAGTTGCTTTTTGACCTCTCCTTTTACCAGAATAAACAACAAACAAGGAAGATGTTTGTCTGAAAACCTTTGTAGCATCTAAATAGAATTTTAGAGCACGGACAACGTCCAAATTGTGTAACAAACGTTCCTTCTATGAAACTGGATTCGGACACAAAGAAGGTACAACTATCTCCTGGTTAATATTTTTGTTGGAAACAACCTTCGGAAGAAAACCAGGCTCAGTACGTAAAACCACCTTATCTGCATGGACCAGATAGGGCGGAGAACACTGCAGAGCAGATAACTCAGAAACTCTTCTAGCGGAAGAAATTGCAACCTAAAACAAAACTTTCCAAGATAATAACTTAATATCTACGGAATGTAAGGGTTCAAACGGAACCCCTTGAAGAACTGAAAGAACTAGATTAAGACTCCAGGGAAGAGTCAAAGGTCTGTAAACAGGCTTGATTCTAACCAGAGCCTGAACAAACGCTTAAACGTCTGGCACAGCTGCCAGCCTTTTGTGAAGTAAAACAGATAAAGCAGAGATCTGTCCCTTCAGAGAACTCGCAGAAAATCCTTTCTCCAAACCTTCTTGTAGAAAGGAAAGAATCTTAGGAATTTATATCTTGTTCCATGGGAATCCTTTCGATTCACACCAACAGATATATTTTTTCCATATATTATGGTAAATTTTTCTAGTTCCAGGCTTTCTAGCCTGAATAAGAGTAACTATTACAGAATCTGAAAACCCACGCTTTGATAAAATCAAGCGTTCAAACTCCAAGCAGTCAGTTGGAGGAAAACCAGATTCGGATGTTCGAATGGACCCTGAATAAGAAGGTCCTGTCTCAAAGGTAGCTTCCATGGTGGAGCCGATGACACATTCACCAGGTCTGCATACCAAGTCCTGCGTGGCCCCACAGGAACTATCAAGGTCACCGAAGCCCTCTCCAGATTGATCCTGGCTACCAGCCTGGAAATGAGAGGAAACGGTGGGAATACATAAGCTAGGTTGAAGATCCAAGGTGCTACTATTGTATCCAATAGAGTCGTCTTGGGATCCCTGGATTTGGACCCGTAACAAGGGACCATGAAGTTCTGACGAGAGGCCATCAGAACCATGTCTGGAATGCCCCATAATTGAGTTATTTGGGCAAAGATTTCCAGATGGAGTTCCCACTCCCCCGGATGCTCCTCCATCGCCAGGGAACTCCTTGTTACCCCCTGATGGTTGATATATGTAACAGTCGTCATGATGTCTGATTGAAACCTTATGAATTTGGCCTTTGCTAGTCGAGGCCAAGCCTTGAGAGCATTGAATATCGCTCTCAGTTCCATTATGTTTATCGGGAGAAGAGAGTCTTCCCGAAACCATAGACCCTGAGTTTTCAGGGGTTCCCAGACCGCGCCCCAGCCCACCAGACTGGCGTCGGTCGTGACAATGACCTATTCTGGTCTGCGGAAGCTCATTCCCTGTGACAGGTTGTCCAGGGTCAGCCACCAACGGAGTGAATCTCTGGTTATTTGATCTACTTGTATCGTCGGAGACAAGTCTGTATAATCCCCATTCCACTGTCTGAGCATGCACAGGTGCAATGGTCTTAGATGAATTTGTGCAAAAGGAACTATGTCCATTGCCGCAACCATCAAACCTATTACTTCCATGGACTGCGCTATGGAAGGAAGAAGAACAGAATGAAGTACCTGACAAGAGCTTAGAAGTTTTGATTTTCTGGCCTCTGTCAGAAAAACCTTCATTTCTAAGGAAACTATTATTGTTCCCAAGAAGGGAACTCTTGTTGACGGGGACAGAGAACTTTTTTCTATGTTCACTTTCCACCTGTGAGATCTGAGAAAGGCTAGGACAATGTCCGTATGAGCCCTTGCTTTTGACAGAGACGACACTTGAATCAGGATGTCGTCCAAGTAAGGTACTAATGCAATGCCCCCTAGTCTTAGCACCGCTAGAAGGGACCCTAGTACCCTTGTGAAAATCCTTGGAGCAGTGGCTAATCCGAATGGAAGTGCCACAGGTAATGCTTGTCCAGAAAGGCGAACCTTAGGAACCGAAAATGTTCCTTGTGGATAGGAATACGTAGGTACGCATCCTTTAAGTCCACCGTGGTCATGAATTGACCTTCCTGGATGGTAGGAAGAATCGTTCGAATGGTTTCCATTTTGAATGATGAAACCCTTAGAAACTTGTTTAGAATCTTGAGATCTAAAATAGGTCTGAATGTTCCCTCTTTTTTGGGAATTATGAACAGGTTGGAGTAAAAACCCATCCCTTGTTCTCCTAATGGAACAGGATGAATCACTCCCATGCTTAACAGGTCTTCTACACAGTGTAAGAATGCCTGTTCGAAGATAATTGAGACCCGTGGAACCTTCCCCTTGGGGGTAGTTCCCTGAATTCCAGGAGATAACCTTGAGAAACTATTTCTAGCGCCCAAGGATCCTGAACATCTCTTGCCCCAGCCTGAGCAAAGAGAGAAAGTCTGCCCCCCACCAGATCCTTCCCAGATCGGGGGCCAACACTTCATGCTGTTTTGGTAGCAGTGGCAGGTGACTTGGCCTGCTTACCCTTGTTCCAGCCTTGCATCGGCCTCCAGGCTGGCTTGGTTTGAGAAGTATTACCCTCTTGCTTAAAGGGTGTAGAATTTGAGGCTGGTCCGTTTCTGCGAAAGGGACGAAAATTTGGCTTCTTTTTAGCCTTAAAAGACCTATCCAGAGGAAGGGCGTGGCCCTTTCCCCCAGTGATGTCTGAAATAATCTCTTTCAAGTCAGGGCCAAACAGTGTTTTACCCTTGAAAGGGATGTTAAGCAAAAGCGCTCTGCGCGCCACGATAGCAAACCCTGAATTATTCGCCGCTAATCTAGCTAATTGCAAAGCGGCATCTAAAATAAAAACAGAATTTATGCTTACCTGATAAATTACTTTCTCCAACGGTGTGTCCGGTCCACGGCGTCATCCTTACTTGTGGGATATTCTCTTCCCCAACAGGAAATGGCAAAGAGCCCAGCAAAGCTGGTCACATGATCCCCCCTAGGCTCCGCCTTCCCCAGTCATTCGACCGACGTAAAGGAGGAATATGCATAGGAGAAATCATATGATACCGTGGTGACTGTAGTTAGAGAAATTAATTCAACAGACCTGATAAAAAACCAGGGCGGGCCGTGGACCGGACACACCGTTGGAGAAAGTAATTTATCAGGTAAGCATAAATTCTGTTTTCTCCAACATAGGTGTGTCCGGTCCACGGCGTCATCCTTACTTGTGGGAACCAATACCAAAGCTTTAGGACACGGATGATGGGAGGGAACAAATCAGGTCGCCTAGATGGAAGGCACCACGGTTTGCAAAACCTTTCTCCCAAAAATAGCCTCAGAAGAAGCAAAAGTATCAAATTTGTAGAATTTGGCAAAAGTGTGCAGTGAAGACCAAGTCGCTGCCTTACATATCTGATCAACAGAAGCCTCGTTCTTGAAGGCCCAAGTGGAAGCCACAGCCCTAGTGGAGTGAGCTGTGATTCTTTCAGGAGGCTGCCGTCCGGCAGTCTCATAAGCCAATCGGATAATGCTTTTAAGCCAGAAAGAGAGAGAGGTAGAAGTTGCTTTTTGACCTCTCCTTTTACCAGAATAAACAACAAACAAAGAAGATGTTTGTCTGAAATCCTTAGTAGCTGCTAAGTAAAATTTGAGAGCACGAACTACATCTAAGTTGTGCAACAAACGTTCCTTCTTTGAAACTGGATTAGGACACAAAGAAGGCACGACTATCTCCTGGTTAATATTTTTATTAGAAACAACTTTCGGAAGAAAACCAGGTTTAGTACGCAAAACCACCTTATCTGCATGGAACACCAGATATGGAAGAGAACACTGCAGAGCAGATAACTCTGAAACTCTTCTAGCAGAAGAGATTGCAACCAAAAACAAAACTTTCCAAGATAATAACTTTATATCAACGGAATGTAGGGGTTCAAACGGAATCCCCTGAAGAACTGAAAGAACTAGATTGAGACTCCAGGGAGGAGTCAAAGGTTTGTAAACAGGCTTGATTCTAACCAGAGCCTGAACAAAAGCCTGAACGTCTGGTACAGCCGCCAGCTTTTTGTGAAGTAAAACAGATAAAGCAGAAATCTGTCCCTTCAAAGAACTCGCAGATAATCCTTTCTCCAAACCCTCTTGAAGAAAGGATAGAATCCTAGGAATTTTTATCTTGTTCCATGGGAATCCTTTAGATTCGCACCAACAGATATATTTTTTCCATATTTTATGGTAGATTTTCCTAGTTACAGGCTTTCTAGACAAGAGTATCAATGACAGAATCTGAGAACCCTCGCTTTGATAAAATCAAGCGTTCAATCTCCAAGCAGTCAGTTGGAGTGAGGCCAGATTCGGATGTTCGAACGGACCTTGAACAAGAAGGTCCTGTCTCAGAGGTAGCTTCCATGGTGGAGCTGATGACATATTCACCAGGTCTGCATACCAAGTCCTGCGTGGCCACGCAGGAGCTATCAAGATCACCGATACCCTCTCCTGTTTGATCCTGGCTACCAGCCTGGGAATGAGAGGAAACGGTGGGAACACATAAGCTAGGTTGAAGGTCCAAGGTGCTACTAGTGCATCCACTAGAGCCGCCTTGGGATCCCTGGATCTGGACCCGTAGCAAGGAACCTTGAAGTTCTGACGAGATGCCATCAGATCCATGTCTGGAATGCCCCACAATTGAATTATTTGGGCAAACATTTCCGGATGGAGTTCCCACTCCCCCGGATGAAATGTCTGACGACTCAGAAAATCCGCTTCCCAATTTTCCACTCCTGGGATGTGGATTGCAGACAAGTGGCAGGAGTGATTCTCCGCCCATTGAATTATTTTGGTCACTTCTTCCATCGCCAGGGAACTCCTTGTTCCCCCCTGATGGTTGATATACGCAACAGTCGTCATGTTGTCTGATTGAAACCTTATGAATTTGGCCCTTGCAAGCTGAGGCCAAGCTCTGAGAGCATTGAATATCGCTCTCAGTTCCAGAATGTTTATCGGTAGAAGAGATTCTTCCCGAGACCAAAGCCCCTGAGCTTTCAGGGGTTCCAAGACCGCGCCCCAGCCCACCAGACTGGCGTCTGTCGTGACAATGACCCACTCCGGTCTGCGGAAGCTCATCCCTTGTGACAGGTTGTCCAGGGTCAGCCACCAACGGAGTGAGTCTCTGGTCCTCTGATCTACTTGTATCATTGGAGACAAGTCTGTATAATCCCCATTCCACTGTCTGAGCATGCACAGTTGTAATGGTCTTAGATGAATTCGCGCAAAAGGAACTATGTCCATTGCCACCACCATCAAACCTATTACTTCCATGCACTGCGCTATGGAAGGAAGAAGAACAGAATGAAGTACTTGACAAGAGTTTAGAAGTTTTGATTTTCTGGCGTCTGTCAGAAAAATCTTCATTTCTAAAGAGTCTATTATTGTTCCCAAGAAGGGGACTCTTGTTGACGGAGACAGAGAACTTTTCTCTACGTTCACTTTCCACCCGTGACATCTGAGAAAGGCTAGGACAATGTCCGTATGAGCCTTTGCTTGTGGCAGGGACGACGCTTGAATTAGAATGTCGTCCAAGTAAGGTACTACTGCAATGCCCCTCGGTCTTAACACCGCTAGAAGGGACCCTAGTACTTTTGTGAAAATTCTTGGGGCAGTGGCTAATCCGAATGGAAGTGCCACGAACTGGTAATGTTTGTCCAGAAACGCGAACCTTAGGAACCGATGATGTTCCTTGTGGATAGGAATATGTAGATACGCATCCTTTAAATCCACCGTGGTCATGAATTGACTTTCCTGGATGGTAGGAAGAATTGTTCGAATGGTTTCCATCTTGAACGATGGAACCCTGAGAAATTTGTTTAAGATCTTGAGATCCAAGATTGGTCTGAATGTTCCCTCTTTTTTGGGAACTATGAACAGATTTGAGTAGAATCCCATCCCTCGTTCCTTCAATGGAACAGGATTGATCACTCCCATTTTTAACAGGTCTTCTACACAATGTAAGAATGCCTGTTTTTTTATGTGGTCTGAAGACAATTGAGACCTGTGGAATCTTCCCCTTGGGGGTAGTTCCTTGAATTCCAGAAGATAACCTTGGGAGACTATTTCTAGAGCCCAAGGATCCAGAACATCTCTTGCCCATGCCTGAGCGAAGAGAGAAAGTCTGCCCCCCACCAGATCCGGTCCCGGATCGGGGGCCAACATCTCATGCTGTCTTGGTAGCAGTGGCAGGTTTCTTGGCCTGCTTGCCTTTGTTCCAGCCTTGCATGGGCTTCCAGGCTGGCTTGGCTTGAGACGTATTACCCTCTTGCTTAGAGGGCGTAGAGCTTGAGGCTGGTCCGTTTCTACGAAAGGGACAAAAATTAGGCTTATTTTTAGCCTTGAAAGACCTATCCTGAGGAAGGGCATGGCCCTTTCCCCCAGTGATATCTGAAATAATCTCTTTCAAGTCAGGGCCAAACAGCGTTTTCCCCTTGAAAGGAATATTAAGCAATTTGTTCTTGGATGACGCATCCGCTGACCAAGATTTTAGCCATAGCGCTCTGCGCGCCACAATAGCAAACCCTGAATTTTTCGCCGCTAATCTAGCTAATTGCAGGGTAGCGTCTAGAGTAAAAGAATTAGCCAATTTAAGAGCACGAATTCTGTCCATAATCTCCTCCAAAGGGGTAGCTTTATCTAGCGACTTTTCTAGTTCATCAAACCAAAAAGACGCTGCTGTAGTAACAGGAACAATGCATGAAATTGGCTGTAGAAGGTAACCTTGCTGAACAAACATCTTTTTAAGCAAACCTTCTAACTTTTTATCCATAGGATCTTTGAAAGCACAACTATCTTCTATAGGGATAGTGGTGCGTTTGTTTAAGGTAGAGACCGCCCCCTCGACCTTAGGGACTGTCTGCCATAAGTCCTTTCTGGGGTCGACTATAGGAAACAATTTCTTAAATATAGGGGGAGGGACAAAAGGTATGCCGGGCCTTTCCCATTCTTTGTTTACAATATCCACCACCCGCTTGGGTATAGGAAAAGCTTCGGGGGGCACCGGGACCTCTAGAAACTTGTCCATCTTACATAATTTCTCTGGAACGACCAAATTGTCACAATCATCCAGAGTAGAAAGCACCTCCTTAAGCAGAGCGCGGAGATGTTCCAATTTAAATTTGAATGTAATAACATCAGGTTCAGCTTGTTGAGAAATTTTTCCTGAATCTGAAATTTCTCCCTCAGACAAAACCTCCCTAGCCCCTTCAGACTGGTGTAAGGGCATGTCAGAACCATTATCATCTGCGCCCTCATGCTCTACAGTATCTAAAACAGAGCAGTCGCGCTTTCGCTGATAAGTGGGCATTTTGGCTAAAATGTTTTTAATAGAATTATCCATTACAGCCGTTAATTGTTGCATAGTAAGAATAATAGGCGCACTAGATGTACTAGGGGCCTCTTGTGTGGGCAAGACTGGTGTAGACACATAAGGGGATGATGCAGTACCATGCTTACTCCCCTCACTAGAGGAATCATCTTGGGCATCATTTTCACTATCACATGCATCACATATATTTAAATGAGAAGGAACTTTGGCTTCCTGACATACAGAACATAGTCTATCTGAAGGTACAAACATGATAAACAGGCATAAACTTGATAACAAAGTACAAAAAACGTTTTAAAATAAAACCGTTACTGTCACTTTAAATTTTAAACTGAACACACTTTATTACTGAATATGCGAAAAAGTATGAAGGAATTGTCCAAAATTCACCAAAATTTCACCACAGTGTCATAAAGCCTTGAAAGTATTGCACACCAAATTTGAAAGATTTAACTCTAAAAATAACGGAACCGGAGCCGTTTTTACATTTAACCCCTATACAGTCCCTGGTATCTGCTTTGCTGAGACCCAACCAAGCCCAGAGGGGAATACGATACCAAATGACGCCTTCAGCACGCTTTTTCAGTGTATCTGAGCTCCTCACACATGCATCTGCATGCTCTGACTCCCAAAAACAACTGCGCATTAGTGGCGCGAAACTGAGGCTCTGCCTAAGACTAGAGAAGGCCCCCAGTGAAAAAGGTGTCCAAAACAGTGCCTGCCGTTTTTATTACCAACATACCCAGATAAAAGCAACTCCTCAGAGTAATAAATCATTAAACATGCTTATAAAACAAACGTTTTAGCCCAGAAAAATGTCTGCCAGTCTTTAAAGCCCTTGTGAAGCCCTTTATAAATTGTTATTAAAATGGCTTACCGGATCCCATAGGGAAAATGACAGCTTCCAGCATTACCAAGTCTTGTTAGAAATGTGTCATACTTCAAGCAGTAAAAGTCTGCACACTGTTCCCCCAACTGAAGTTACTTCATCTCAACAGTCCTGTGTGGAACAGCCATCGATTTTAGTAACGGTTGCTAAAATCATCTTCCTCTTACAAACAGAAATCTTCATCTCTTTTCTGTTTCAGAGTAAATAGTACATACCAGCACTATTTTAAAATAACAAACTCTTGATTGAAGTAATAAAACTACATTTAAACACCAAAAAACTCTAAGCCATCTCCGTGGAGATGTTGCCTGTACAACGGCAAAGAGAATGACTGGGGAAGGCGGAGCCTAGGGGGGATCATGTGACCAGCTTTGCTGGGCTCTTTGCCATTTCCTGTTGGGGAAGAGAATATCCCACAAGTAAGGATGACGCCGTGGACCGGACACACCTATGTTGGAGAAAAAGAGTTAGCCAATTTAAGAGCTTGAACTCTGTCCAAAACCTCCTCGTACGAAGATTCTTTATTGAGCGACTTTTCTAGTTCTTCGAACCAGAAACACGCAGCTGTAGTGACAGGAACAATGCATGAAATTGGTTGTAGAAGGTAACCTTGCTGAACAAACATCTTTTTAAGCAAACCCTCTAACCTTTAATCCATAGGATCTTGAAAGCACAACTATCTTCTATAGGAATAGAAGTGCGTTTGTTTAGAGTTGAAACCGCCCCCTCGACCTTGGGGACTGTATGCTATAAGTCCTTTCTGGGGTCGACTATAGGAACTAATTTCTTAAATATAGGGGGAGGACAAAAGGTATGCCGGGCCTTTCCCACTCCTTATTTACTATGTCCGCCACCCGCTTGGGTATAGGAAAAACATCGGGGGGCACCGGAACCTCTAGGAACTTGTCCATCTTACCTAATTTCTCTGGAATGACCAAATTGTCA
>NC_069502.1:938524913-938657413 GCF_027579735.1 Bombina bombina | reverse complement strand
GCGCAAATTGGCATTCAGAGCTGCAACAAGCGACGGCACACAAAGGCAGTGAGAAATCTGAGCTCCACAACTGCGCACTACAGTTTGCCATACATGACCGGTACCTGTGCAGGTATTTATCATCTTTACACTGCACTGTACCGTTATACCTGTATACTGTACTGTATTGTACAGTAGTGTACTGTACCAATGTTTCCTAAAGTGGATAAGGGTTCTAAACAGAAGCAGAGGAGAAACACTGTGAAATCACTGGGAACAGCAGAAGCGCCATCCACAAGCGGTTCACTGGGCGCAGCAGATGCTAGTGCTCCGTGAACAAGCAGTTCAGCATGTGCCGAAGAAATACCTGTGACGGAAAGGAATGTACATATTCAGGTGCAGTACTCTATTTTAATAAACAAGGTGATCTGTACAGTATGTATTTATAATAAAAAAACATTAGCACGTCTTCTTTTTTTATTTACAGGTATTTTATCAGCAATGTTCGAGAATCCGGAAAATCCAAAAATACGGACCAGGCAAATCCCCAAGCAGTCCGGATTTTCGGAGTTGTACTGTATCATCTTTCACTACATACTCAATGGGTCCAATACCAAGATTATACAAAGTTCATAGTTGAACCATGACACTGTACATAGGTAATTTTTTTATTGAGTATTAGAGTGTGGATCATGTGAGTTCCAAAAAGTGGCCTGAAAATAGCTGGCCAATCCCTAGTAATGCCTAATGTTTTTGCTTTGTGGATTAATACTTAACATCAAAGTATGCTTGGTACTTTCAAGATATTTTACATACCTGAATTAAAAATATTTTTAAATGTTGCATAATCATTTTTATTTTCAACTAAAATGGGTATATGCCCCAAAGACTGTGTTTTATATAAACAGAATAATTCTTTCTAATACATTAATGGAAATAAGGTATAACTCTTTTTGACGAATACAATGCAGAAATTAGTCATTAGTATAAGAAATGATCTAATCAAGTTTTCATAAATAATTGTTTATGGCTTTTCCTCATAAAATAATGTTAAGTGTTTACAATCACTTGAAACTGTATTTATAACTGACAGATTAGTGTCTATATTTAGTGTCCAAGACAATAGGAAGACACCATTATATCCCCAGGACACAAAGATAGCTCATTGCGTTCAAAGGCAGCAATGAGACATTGACATTACCCTTCAACTGTTCCTTCAGGCCAGGCAGGTTTTCACAAGATAACTCACTTTTAATACAGAAACAAGCAAGATCAAGTATAGAATTAGAACAGAAAGGTGAGAACTTTTTCTCCTGTGATACAAAAAACTTTCTCATATAGGGTGTTGTTGACAGATATCTCTTTAAGGGACATTTTTTTAAATTATTCTAGTTGGTTATAAAATAGTACTTAAATTACCTTATACATTTATCTAGATAATTGCTTATAATATTGTAAATTTTATTACAAAAACTCAAGCTTTGAGAGATGGAATAAGTGTTGCCATAAAAAGATATATTACATTTTTTTTTTATTGTTGCACTTAAAAGATATTACCAGTTTTTGGATTTGGGAAAACAGATGTTCCTATGCTGAACAATAAATATTTTTTCTATGCTTCTACTAATACACCACTTATTTCTGTACCAGGGTCTAAAGTGACTGCTCAGTCTGCACTTCAAACAGGAACACTAACACTCAAAGTGCTTACATAAAATATAACTTTATTGAAATGTTCTAAACATACAAGCTGGAGTAAATGCACAATTATTCATGCAATGCTGTTTGCTCATGCATTGTTAACCCTTGAAAAGCAAGCTATCTGCTGCCTTATTGTACTTGCTCAAAAGCCAGATGTCTGGGTAGCCCATGAGCACTACACAAAATCTCGTGGGGCAAAAGCTATTTCAGGAGTCACATCAGAAGTCTATTGTTTCAGGTTTATGACCATTGTTTAAAGGGAACTAAAAGTTTCAAATCAAGATGGTGCATTTTTACGTTTAAACAAATAATCTATTTTAATGATGTATTTACCTGCTGCAAAAGGTTAATGTAGTGCACCTCCATGCTGGTCCTAAATAGGACATGGCTAGTGATTGATAAGTACATATGTATGCTGCTCCTAATTGGTTCATTATCTGTGTCCTACTCTGGACTGGATATTATGAAACAGTTAGGGCTAGATTACAAGTAGCGTACTATTTAGCACTCCCGCTCAAGCGTAAACTTCACTAGACGTAATCTTTTTGCGCGTGCGGTTTAGCGCACAGATTACAAGTCGAAAGTAAAACATCTGTGCACGAGCAAAACCCAATGCACGCTAACTAAAGGACTTTAAATATTGTGACTGAGCTAACTTATTCTCCCAATAGACTTCAATGGAGAGCATAGAAATAACACTTAAAGGGACACTGTACCCAAAAATTTTCTTTCGTGATTCAGATTGAGCATGAAATTTTAAGCAACTTTCTAATTTACTCCTATTATCAAATTTTCTTCATTCATTCATTTTCTTTATTTGAAATTCAAGAATGTAAGTTTAGATGTCGGCCCATTTTTGGTGAACAACCTGGGTTGTCCTTGCTAAATGGTGGATAAATTCATCCACCAATAAAAAAGTGCTGTCCAGAGTACTGAAACCAAAAAAAAGATTAGATGCCTTCTTTTTCAAATAATGATAGCAAGAGAATGAAGAAAAATTGATAATAGGAGTAAATTAGAAAGTTGCTTAAAATTGCATGCTCTTTCTGAATTAGAAAAGAAAAATATTGGGTACAGTGTCCCTTTAACTTGTGCGTTCTAACCCGACAGGAGTTAATATTTCACATTCTAATGTGCTTCACATACAGGAAAATTTTATTTTTATCTTAAATACATATTTCTATATATATCTGTATATAACTATACCTGCATATCTATTGCTATAGATATATAGGTGTATATATATATATATATATATATATATATATTTTACATTAACATTATCAGAAATATATAGAAATATATATTTAATAATTTAAATTAAAAAATGTTTATATGTGAAGAGCATTGGAATGTAAAATATGCGCAACACATTTTGGGTTTGCAATGTAGTTCTATGTAGTGTCCGGTTAGCGCACATGAAAAGTTTTTATCTTAAGGAGCATTATTAAAATATTAAATATAAAATATTAAAAAATAATAATAATTATTATTATTTAACCCCTTAAGGACTGGGCACTTCAGACAAAAACTTCCCCAAAAGACCAGAGCATTTTTAGCATTTTTGTCATCACTACATTTAATCAGAAATAGAGCGCTTTTTTTTTTACCTATTAAAACTATATATTTTTTTTTATTAGACAACCCAAAGTATTGATCTAGGCCAATTTTGGTATATTTTATGCCACCATTTCCCCGCCAAATGCGATCAAATAAAAAAAATCGCTAACTTTTTCACAATTTTAGGTTTCTTACTGAAATGATTTACAAACAGCTTGTGCAATCATGGCACAAATGGTTGTAAATGCTTCGATGGGATCCCCTTTGTTTAGAAATAGACATATATGGCTTTGGCAATGCTTTTAGGTAGTTAGAAGGCCGCTAAATTCTGCTGCGCACCACACTTGTATTATGCCCAGCAGCAAAGGGGTTAATTAGGTAGCTTCTAGGGCTAATTTTAGCTTGAGTGTAGAGATCAGCCTCCTACCTGACACACCCCACCCCCTAATCCCTCCCTGACCGCTCTCAAACAGTTTTCTTCCCTCCCCCACCCTCCAAAGGTCACCCCCATCTTAAGTACTGGCAGAAAGTCTGCCAGTAGAAAATTAAAAGGTTTTTTTTTGGTTGTTTTTTTTACTTTTTTTTTTATTATATATTTATATATTTTCTGCAGGGTAGTAACCCCCTTACCTCCCAACCTCCCTGATCCCCCCCAAACAGCTCTCTAACCCTCCCCCCTCTACCTATTTGCGGCCATCTTAGGTACTGGCAAGTGTCTGCCAGTTAGGGTTGCCACCCGTCCCTTAAAATACAGAGCACTTTTAAGTTACACATGCTGCAGGGTGTGCTGGGAGGAATATGAATAGTGCTGTCCAGAAACACAATACATGTTCCTCCCTGCAGCATGTGTAACTCATAAGTGTCCAGGAAAACATGGCTGAGGTGGCAACCCTACTTCCAGTACCCAGTTTGCTGCAAAATAGGCAATTTATAAAAAAATATATATAACACTCATTTTTCTGTAGTGTAGCTGCCCCCCTCAATACCCAAACCCCCTCCCCCTCCCAGATCCCTTGTTCTCAAATTATCGCACATATGATCCCCCTCTTTGCCCCTCCTTCCTCCTTCCCCCTCAATCACGCAGCTGGAGTTTTTTTTTTTCCCTGTAGCGTGACCGAGCTGTCCCGCCCACTCCCGCCCTCCTCCCGCCTCCTCCAGCGATGGGCTGCCCACCCGTCTCCCTTCTTACACTCCCACCCACCAACTATCGGTCCCACCACTGTCCGATGCAGAGAAGGCCACAAAGTGGCCCTCTCTACTTCGGTAACTCTGCAACTCTATTTCTGCAGTGCCCCACTCGTGGGGCATGCAGAAGTGCCACAATCTCGCAAGATCACAGCAGAGAGAGAGAAGCACAGGACTGCAGCGACGTACAGGGTACAGTATATATAATAATCCAAAAGCGTTTTAAGCATTATTTAAATTCTTCTTTACATAGAAAAAAATCTAATTTGTATTATTAATATATATACAGTATATATATATATATATATATATATATATATATATATATATATATATATATATATATATATATATGTTAATGTAAAATATATATTATACCTATATATCTATAGGATTAGATATATATGTGTAGGTATATACAGATATATATTATATAAAGAAATGTTTATTTAAAATAAAAATGACATTTTCCTGTATGTGAAGAACATGGGAATGTAAAATATTTACTGTAAATGCACAGTAAAACACATTAATTATTATTATGGAATTATTATTTAGACACACACACACATATATATATATATATATATATATATATTTTATAGCCGTTTTCAGTCAAATAGATGGCCATATACCCTATGCCTTTGAACCTTTATAAATATTTTTTATGAATATTTATATAAATATTTTTTAGAAGATAATGTTCATATGTATATATATATATATATATATATATATATATGAGTGTAACAGTTCATTTTAATGTATTTATGTGTTTAGTGCAATTTTTATTTTATCCCTAACCCTTTACACCAAGTGGCCCCTAATGCCCCCATTTCCATGCGAGCCTTCAGGCTCGCCGCTCCTTAACTGGTCCATTTCCTCTGAGGCTGCAGACATAAATCCGCCCGATCCTATATGATCGGATTGATTGACACCCCCTGCTAGCGGCTGCGAATCTGCAGGGGGCGGCATTGCACAAGCAGTTCACTAGAACTGCTTGTGCAATGTTAAATGCTTACAGCATATGCTGTCGGCATTCAGCAATGTCTGGCGGACATGATAGGCTACAGTGTATCATGTCCTCGAGAATTTGATAAATCGGCCCCCAAGTCTTCAGCAGCGCTAATTTGATGTGTCTTAAATTAAATTGTGCTTAAGTGAACACTTTTTCTTTCAAATTGTAATACGCCCACAAATTAACGCACCAGCAATATTCTTATATTGCACACACTAACAATAGAGTGCCACTTGTAATCTAGTCCTAAATTTGTTTTACATGGAAATTCATCGTACAATAGCAGCTGCAGCCATACACAGAGAAAATTAAAAGGGACTTACCGCATCAAAGGGCAATGTGCTCGGTTCTGTGTCTTCAACAGGCTCTTTGGCTTCATGGTCTAAAATGATAAATATAATGTAGGTTAAAAAACATATATTGAAAATGTACTAAGAAATACAATATATTAAACAGAAAATATGAGACTGAAAAAGATTGAAAACACCATCCATACAGGTAGAGGGAATAAATCTGCAAACATGATCTGCCATAGTTATTATTCTTTAGTCATATTAATGATAATTCATGTATAGATTTTATCATTTGAATTGTAATGGATTTGTGTAGGATATTAATTCCACCAAAAGTTCATGCAAACAAATCAGTTGATGATAATTTGAATGAAAACCTGTGACACAGAAGAACATGATAATAAAATAGAATTAGAGAATTTACTTTATGTGAGTGAGACAGAGACCAAACACAATCCTTTAATTAAAAAAACTTATCTGATGATTTTCATACAGAAAAATACAAGTTAAGGGGTATGAAACCCACAATTCTTTCTTTCATGATTCAGAGAGAGCATGCAATTTTAAGCAGCTTTTTTTATTTACTCCTATTATCACATTTTCTTCATTCTCCTGGTATCTTTATTTGAAAAGCAGGAATGTAAGCATAGGAGCCGCCCCTTTATTGGTTCAGCACCTGGATAGCGCTTGCTGATTGTTAACTGAATGTAGCCACCGATCAGCAATTGCTACCCAGGGTCCCAAAAAAAAATAAGCATACAAATCTGCTTTTTCAAATAAAAATATCAAAAGAACGAAAATAAATTGACAATAGAAGTAAATTAGTAAGTTGCTTAAAATTGCATGCTCTATCTGAATCATGAAAGAAAAAAATAGGTTTCATATTACTTTAAAGTCTAGAAGGATTTTTGTAGATAAATCATTTGATAAAGATTTCTAAAGAATTGTGACCCCATAGTTATGAAGGAACATTTGTGCAATAAATACTCTCACAAATTAGAGCATATTAGTATTCCATTAACATGTCCCTCAACGAGAGTTTTATGCATATTTGCAACTAAGACATCTATACTGTCATTTAACTGAGAGATTGGTCACTAGGGAAGATCGAGAAGGGTATTAATATTAACAGGGCAGGGAATCATTCTATAACTATTTGGTATAAGACCCTTTTTGTTAAAGCAAGGTCACACCTACCTTTAGTCGATTCATCAAAAATGGCAAAAGTATTTTAATGATTTGGATTTTAGATGTTATAAAACAGAGCATGTCCCATGTTTAAAATACCACCAACTCAATAGCCTGGAAATAATCACATGCTAGACCCATCAATAAGTCTTATATTACTTTTTTCAAAAGAAAGAGACCAATGGCACTACTAGATTGTCAAATAGAACGTACCCTATATAAATAATTGTCAGCCTGCAGATAAAGAGAGGGGGGGAGGTGCTGTGTATTAAATACTATTAACAAACAGAGATGAATGGAAAAAGTAACCATTCAGAGAATACACTAGTAGCACTCAGACAGTCTATGGTGTCCACAAATTGGCAGTAAATTAATGGGCAAAGAAAGGGTTCGCCTATATTAGTAAAACATAACTTTTAATAAAACGCAACAATAAAAACTGGGGAAAATGATTACAAACTCCAACTAATATGGAGGATACATTAGTGAGTACAGTAACGCATAGAGTACCGGTGGAGATGAATGTCAAGTAATAGGAAGAGAATGTGTAGATGTATCAGTGTGATTGGTATAAACTTAGGCATGATCAGATACAGGGAGAGAAAGCTCCAACAAAAGAGGTGTATATTAACTCAGAATCCCATTATAAACAATCGGATTTGAAGGGAAGCATAATAAAGTCAAATGCTCATATATATGGAGCCTAAACAGCTAGTAGGATTATCAGCCAGTGCTGTATGCTAAATTCCCTTTAAAATCAATATACTGTGTTGGATCAACAGATAATATAGGTCGATGTAACCTCTGATGTGGCTGGAGCGTCATATAGATTATACACTCTAGGTTAGAGTTGAGTATTATATAATGTGTAGCAACAATAATTGCAGTTTCTCTGCTTCTAGTGACTTAAACGGGTAAGCTCCGCAGTAGTAGCGTATCTACTTGTGTGAAATATATATATATATATTTTTATTTTGTAGAGCTAAGACTCTATTTATGAAGAATCTTATTTCAGGGGAAACATATTAAAGATAACTGCTTTTTTATATATATATATATATATATATATATATATATATATATATATATATATATATAGCCGTTTATATCTTAATGGTACTAGCAAATGTTGTATGCTACGTTCCCTTAAGAGTCCATCTTTCATATCACATCAGAAAAATGTATTTCAGTTGGTATAGCATATAATAAGGCTGGAGCGTTATGTTAGGTTATACATTTAAAGTCAGGGTTGAATAATGTATACATTTTAGGAATAATGGTTGCAACTCCTATATTTTTAATCTACAAAGCAAAATAGGGTCCAGCAACAGTAGCAAGTATAATTGTATGTAGTAACTCTGCCTTCGGTATAACAGATACACATCTTGAAAAGTTAAATCACAACAACCTATATACCATCGTACAACAATTTCACCATGGCATGAGTGAGGGAAAGCAGCACTGATATTACTAATGATAGGTTATTAATATACGCTCGTTAGCTAGTGAACTGTTACTCTCAATCAAGTGCCAAGGTGTAGTAAAAATACTCCAGAATAAGGTAGTCTAAAGATAGATCATAAGGTAATAAACAGTATCCTCCTAGTTGCCCTAAAAACACAGGCACTCCCAGACTCCTCACCAAATCCCTAACATGTTTAACATGAAAAAGCCGGTTAGCGGCGAAATATGTTAGGGATTTGGTGAAGAGTTTGGGAGCTCCTGTGTTTTTAGGGCAACTAGGAGGATACTGTTTATTACCTTATGATCTATCATATCTTTGAGCCCTTATAACTTTTTTGTGCAATTTTTTTTAAATAATTTTTATTACACAGTGTAATTTTAAATGTATTTTTGATGTGTTTTGTGACAATATTTTGTTTCACAAAACAGTTAACCAGAGCTCTGAGATTGCACTATCCCAACATGCGTTAACTTCAGTTGCACTCAAGCAATCGTTTACTTTCAACTTGTAATATGCGCAGCAAAATCCAATGCGCGCAAACACCTGCAATAAACCCGATATCGCTCTCACATAATTGTTAGTGTGCCACTCGTAATCTGGCCCAAAGTTAGAAATTTTAAAATTGATTAAAGTGAAGGTCAATTTCGATGATATAGTGCCCGGTTTTTAATAATCCTATTAAAAACAAGGGCACTTTAATTAATCAAAATTTACATTTCACTTGTTTTCTTCAAAAACGTTCCTTTTAATCCTGACAGCCGCTGCAGCGCTTCCTGCGCCCGTTGCAAGCCCTCTTTGCGGGTCCACAATGACGAATCCAGCTTCCTCCAATCCCAGCGTTGCCTCAGGCCATGATTCCCCCGGGGGGGGGGGGGGAGCCGTGGTTGAAGGAAGCCGGGGGAATCGCTGCAGCGACTGTCAGGATTAAAAGGTAAGTTTTTGAAGAAAACAAGTGAAATGTAAATTTTGATGAATTAAAGTCCCATTGTTTTTAATAGGATTATAAAAACCAGGCACTAATTCATTGAAATTGACCTTCACATTAAAGGGATAGGAAAGTCAAAATAAAGCGTACATGATTCAGATAGAGCATGTCATTTTAAGACACTTTTAAATTCACTTCTATTTTCAAATGTGCTTCGTTCTCTTAGTATCCCTTGTTAAAAAATTAATACGCACATATCCTACACTAGTGGGAGCTGCTGCTAATTGGTGCCTGCACACATTTGTCTCTTGTGATTGGCTAAACAGATATTTTCAGCTTCCTGTCAGTAGTGTAATGCTGTCCCTTCAGCAATGGATAACAAGAGAATGAAGAAAATTTGATAATAGAATTAAATTGGAAAGTTGTTTAAAATTGTATGTTCTATCTGAATCATAAAAGAACATTTTGGGATTTACTATTCTGGTTGGAAGAAATGTCATTTTAAAACTTTGGAAATCTAGCCAAAGCCCTAGTATAGAGGAGTTTATCAAAAAAATACATAGACAAATGACCTTAGAACAATATGAGCTGGCATAAAATTCTGAGAAACAGACAAAACTTTTTCTCTGAAATGGGCAGCGGTTATTAAATCTTTACCTATAACAGTGCAGTCTCAAATTGTGTACCTATTTCAGATATCTGAATTTAACTCAGCAATTCATATCAGTGCTCTGCCACTTCATTGGAGAGCTTGAATTCCCTGATAAAATATTAGCTTAGACCAAGGGAATGGTTGAGGTAGTGATAATGGTGATGGGTAAAGTACCTACATCCAAATGATGCAAGGGGTTAATATGTATATATTAAAGGAGAACACAGAGAGAGGTAATATGATAGAAACTGTCACAGGCAAAAGCAGGTCATGAATAATGCCTGTGATATGCATAAGGCTGTCCAAAGAATTAATTAACCCTTTGAGTGCTAATGACGGCTCTGAGCTGTCACAGAGTTTCTCACTCTGGTGCTAATGACGGCTCAGAGCCGTCACTAGCACTCTCCCACCTTGAGGGAGATCTGGGGCTCCCACCCGCTCCTACCCGGCAATCGTGCCTGTAGAGTGACAGGCATCGCCGGGGCTTCCCGTTTTGCGTGGTGACGTCACGCGCAATAACGTGATGACGTCACAGCGCAACTTTATTTATACTTAACAATGTTAAGTATAGGAGCAGGGGGCATGCTGCTTAGAAGCCTGTATCTCAGGCATCTAAGCAGCTACAGACCCCCAAGACCCACCATTGGAAAGGTAATCACCTAACATTTCCAACAGTGTTAGTCTTGGGGGTCTGAATTTTTTTTTAAAAAGTTTTAAAAAAATTGTTAAAAAAATAAAATAATAAAAATAACATTAAAAAAATCTTAGCACCCAGGTGGGAAAGTGCTTAGCACTCAAAGGGTTAAAGGGACATTCCAACCAAAATTGGAATCCACATGGATGCATTGCAGTTTTGAATAGAATCATTTTTGTAATATACATTTATTAGCAAAAATGCTTCTAATAAAATCTATCGCTGTTTCAAAAGTGTATTTAAGTATGCACCGTGCACCAGCATTTTAAACACAGCACTTGCACAGAGAGCCTGAGGGGCTTGTATTATCTTAATGACTCAATTTGTTAACTGCTGACATGATACAAGCCCCACGGGTGCCCTGAGAAGCTGCAGTATTTAAAGTGCTGGTGCACGCAGAATATCTAGGTATACTTCACATGCACGTGCACAGAATCATGTAAACACTAAAACAGTGGTAACTTTTACAATAAGCATTTTTGCCAATACATTTATATTGTATATATGTTTCTATTCTAAGAAGTAATTCATCTATGAGCATTTATATTTTGACCTGAATGTCCTTTAAAGGTTTCATTATGGAGGAAATATACACAGACTGTGTGAGCCTTCTGAATTGTATCTGCCTTTAAAATCTAGCGGCTAGATTTAGAGTTTTGTCGGTAACGACCCGAAAAGCTAACGCTGGCTTTTTTCTGGCCGCACCATAAAAATAACTCTGGTATTGAGAGTCCACATAAAGGCTGCGTTAGGCTCCAAAAAAGGAGCGTAGAGCATATTTAACGCAGCTTCAACTCTCGATACCAGAGTTGCTTACGCAAGCGGCCAGCCTCAAAAACGTGCTTGTGCACGATTCCCCCATAGGATACAATGGGGCTGTTTGAGCTGAAAAAAAACCTAACACTTGCAAAAAAGCCGCGTTCAGCTCCTAACGCAGCACCATTGTTTCCTATGGGGAAACACTTCCTACGTCTGCACCTAACACTCTAACATGTACCCCGAGTCTAAACACCCCTAACCTTACACTTATTAACCCCTAATCTGCCGCCCCTGCTATCGCTGACCCCTGCATATTATTATTAACCCCTAATCTGCCGCTTCGTAAACCGCCGCTACTTACATTATCCCTATGTACCCCTAATCTGCTGCCCTAACATCGCCGACCCCTATATTATATTTATTAACCCCTAATCTGCCCCCCACAACGTCGCCTCCACCTGCCTACACTTATTAACCCCTAATCTGCCGAGCGGACCGCACCGCTATTATTATAAAGTTATTAACCCCTAATCCGCCTCACTAACCCTATAATAAATAGTATTAACCCCTAATCTGCCCTCCCTAACATCGCCGACACCTAACTTCAATTATTAACCCCTAATCTGCCGACTTGAGCTCACCGCTATTCTAATAAATGTATTAACCCCTAAAGCTAAGTCTAACCCTAACACTAACACCCCCCTAAGTTAAATATAATTTTAATCTAACGAAATTAATTAACTCTTATTAAATAAATTATTCCTATTTAAAGATAAATACCTGTAAAATAAATCCTAATATAGCTACAATATAAATTATAATTATATTATAGCTATTTTAGGATTAATATTTATTTTATAGGTAACTTTGTATTTATTTTAACCAGGTACAATAGCTATTAAATAGTTAAGAACTATTTAATAGCTAAAATAGTTAAAATAATTACAAATTTACCTGTAAAATAAATCCTAACCTAAGTTACAATTAAACCTAACACTACAGTACACTATCAATAAATTAATTAAATAAAATACCTATAATTACCTACAATTAAACCTAACACTACACTATCAATAAATTAATTAAATACAATACCTACAAATAACTACAATGAAATAAACTAACTAAAGTACAAAAAATAAAAAAGAACTAAGTTACAAAAAATAAAAAAATATTTACAAACATAAGAAAAATATTACAACAATTTTAAACTAATTACACCTACTCTAAGCCCCCTAATAAAATAACAAAGCCCCCCAAAATAAAAAAATGCCCTACCCTATTCTAGATTACTAAAGTTCAAAGCTCTTTTACCTTACCAGCCCTGAACAGGGCCCTTTGCGGGGCATGCCCCAAGAAGTTCAGCTCTTTTGCCTGTAAAAAAAAACATACAATACCCCCCCCAACATTACAACCCACCACCCACATACCCCTAATCTAACTCAAACCCCCCTTAAATAAACCTAACACTAAGCCCCTGAAGATCTCCCTACCTTGTCTTCACCTCACCGGGTTCAGCGATCGGTCCAGAAGAGGGTCCGAAGTCTTGATCCAAGCGGAGCAAGAAGAGGTCCTCCATCCGGTAGAAGTCTTCATCCAAGCGGGGCAGAAGAGGTCTTCCATCCGATTGAAGTCTTCATCCAAGCGGGATCTTCTATCGTCATCCATCCGGAGTGGAGCGGCAGGATCCTGAAGACCTCCGACGCGGAACATCCATCCTGGCCGACGACTGAACGACGAATGACGGTTCCTTTAAATGACGTCATCCAAGATGGCGTCCCTCGAATTCCGATTGGCTGACAGGATTCTATCAGCCAATCGGAATTAAGGTAGGAATATTCTGATTGGCTGATTCCATCAGCCAATCAGAATCAAGTTCAATCCGATTGGCTGATCCAATCAGCCAATCGGATTGAACTTGATTCTGATTGGCTGGTTCCATCAGCCAATCAGAATATTCCTACCTTAATTCCGATTGGCTGATAGAATCCTATCAGCCAATCAGAATTCGAGTGACGCCATCTTGGATGACGTCCCTTAAAGGAACCGTCATTCTTCAGTTGGACGTCGCCGGATGAAGATGGGTCCGCGATGGAGGTCTTCAGGATGGAGCCGGTCCTCATCGGATGAAGATAGAAGATGCCGCTTGGAAGAAGATGGTTGCCGGTCCGGATCTACTCTTCTTCCCGGATAGGATGAAGACTTTGGACCCTCTTCTGGACTTCTTCAGCCATCGGATGATGGATGTCTAGCCCCCTCTTGGGTTGGATGAAGATATCGGAGCCAGGACGGATCGGTGAACCTGGTATGGTGAAGACAAGGTAGGATGGTCTTCAGGGGCTTAGTGTTAGGTTTATTTAAGGGGGGTTTGGGTTAGATTAGGGGTATGTGGGTGGTGGGTTGTAATGTTGGGAGGGGGGGTATTGTATGTTTTTTTTTACAGGCAAAAGAGCTGAACTTCTTGGGGCATGCCCCGCAAAGGGCCCTGTTCAGGGCTGGTAAGGTAAAAGAGCTTTGAACTTTAGTAATTTAGAATAGGGTAGGGCATTTTTTTATTTTTGGGGGCTTTGTTATTTTATTAGGGGCTTAGAGTAGGTGTAATTAGTTTAAAATTGTTGTAATATTTTTCTTATGTTTGTAAATATTTTTTTATTTTTTGTAACTTAGTTCTTTTTTATTTTTTGTACTTTAGTTAGTTTATTTCATTGTAGTTATTTGTAGGTATTGTATTTAATTAATTTATTGATAGTGTAGTGTTAGGTTTAATTGTAGGTAATTGTAGGTATTTTATTTAATTAATTTATTGATAGTGTAGTGTTAGGTTTAATTGTAACTTAGGTTAGGATTTATTTTACAGGTAAATTTGTAATTATTTTAACTATTTTAGCTATTAAATAGTTCTTAACTATTTAATAGCTATTGTACCTGGTTAAAATAAATACAAAGTTACCTGTAAAATAAATATTAATCCTAAAATAGCTATAATATAATTATACTTTATGTTGTAGCTATATTAGGATTTATTTTACAGGTAAGTATTTAGCTTTAAATAGGAATAATTTATGTAATAAGAGTTAATTAATTTCGTTAGATGTAAATTATATTTAATTTAGGGGGGTGTTAGTGTTAGGGTTAGACTTAGCTTTAGGGGTTAAAACATTTATTAGAATAGCGGCGAGATTCGGTCGGCAGATTAGGGGTAATAATTGAAGTTAGGTGTCGGCGATGTTAGGGAGGGCAGGTTAGGGGTTAATAAATATAATATAGGGGTCGGCGGTGTTAGGGGCAGCAGATTAGGGGTACATAGCTATAATGTAGCTGGCGGCTCTTTGCGGTCGGCAGATTAGGGGTTAATTATTGTAGGTAGGTGGCGGCGACGTTGTGGGGGGCAGGTTAGGGGTTAATAAATATAATATTGGGTTCGGCGATGTTAGGGCAGAAGATTAGGGGTACATAGGGATAATGTAGCTGGCGGCGGCGTGCGGACAGCAGATTAGGGGTTAATAAGTGTAGGTAGCTGGCGGCGACGTTGTGGGGGGCAGATTAGGGGTTAATAAATATAATATAGGGGTCGGCGGTGTTAGGGGCAGCAGATTAGTGGTACATAAGGATAACGTAGGTGGCGGTTGGCAGATTAGGGGTTAAAAAAATTTAATCGAGTTGCAGCGATGTGGGGGGACCTCGGTTTAGGGGTACATAGGTAGTTTATGGGTGTTAGTGTACTTTAGAGTACAGTAGTTAAGAGCTTTATGAACTGGCGTTAGCCCAGAAAGCTCTTAACTACTGACTTTTTTCTGCGGCTGGAGTTTTGTCGTTAGATTTCTAACGCTCACTTCAGACACGACTTTAAATACCGGAGTTAGAAAAATCCCATTGAAAAGATAGGATACGCAATTGACGTAAGGGGATCTGCGGTATGGAAAAGTCGCGGCTGAAAAGTGAGCGTTAGACCCTATTTTGAGTGACTCCAAATACCGGAGGTAGCCTAAAACCAGCGTTAGGAGCCTCTAACGCTGGTTTTCACGGCTACCACCAAACTCCAAATCTAGGCCTAGGTTTCTATATTCATATAACCCTGCACTTTAAGCATCTAAAAGAGTGTATTATAAAATGAACCACAATGCTTTCATTTATAGAAAAAGTTATAGCTATGCAAAAAAAAGGTGTTTGTGGATAGCCCAGCAATAAAGCTCTGGAAGTTGTCTTAGGGCTAGATTTATCAAAACAATTTGCCTGTAATTGTGGGCAAAATAACGCATACGCACCAATCGCCATATTTATGAAAGCAACCTGCGCCTATAATTGCGCAAATCGGAAAGAAACTTTTTCGCACTCCGCATTTGCCTAGACACACGGTCGCGCTCCCGAGTGCACCAATATACATTAGTAATAGGCGTAATTTCACAGCCCGACTTACAAATACGCGCAGTTTCTATTTATCATTGTTTTGTGCCGATAGGGAACGGAAATGTCTCCTTAAATTGTGTGTTCTATATTTCGCTATACAGACTATATATATATTGATATATTGATTTTTGCTATCTTAAATTACCAGCATATGGCAAAAACAGCATGGAAACATTATATAAATATAAATATGCACAAAATCGATACCTAAAAATGCTCTTTTCATAATCAATACATGATGGGGGCGTAAATATTAATACAGAAAGTCAGACAAGGAACCCCGAGGGGAACCTAGAGCGGGGTGCGCTGGGTGAATACAAAAGTGATAACTATAAACAAACCAGATGGCTTCCGTGAAATATGGCAGAAAGTCAATATCAGTATAAGACAAAAGATGTCGGCGGCAAGGCTCCTCTAGTCTTCGGCGTGAAGATTTCTGAAAATTAAGAGTGAGAGAGAGGGCGCCACATAGCGTGATACTGTTGATACAGGTTCAGACGGTAAAGAAATCAAAAAGGCTTACCGAACAGCACTGCACCGTTCTGTGACCGGTGCTATCAGGCAGACTAACACTCTCAGTGGTTAGCACACTGGATGGCCTCGGACAAGATGCAGTCAGGTAGATCTCAGCGTTGTTCGATTAACACGCTGGGTGGCCTTGGATATGGTGCAAACAGGTGGATCTCAGCGTTGATTGATTAAAGCAAATCAGCGTCTCTGCACCATGTGCACTGTAACCTCCAATGGATATTAGACAAAAATACCTCTCCAGGTAAGGTAAATAATCGTAAGAGACAACTTCCGTGTAATAAAGTTAAAATCTTTAATCAATCCAGGTTTTTGCTACGCGTTTCTAGACCAATGGTCTTTTCCTCAGGCATAAAAACAAGGGATAAATTTACTAGTACATTACAACATTATATACAGGTGATTAAAAACGGAAGTTGTCATAGTTTTAAAAAGAGACCAATCAGGGCCAAACAAATTCTGTGAATCTTATCAGCTTTGATTGTAAAATCTATAGATTGGTAGTTAGTGTCGGTGTATGTCACCATATTGTTACAAAATGTTTCTACACTGTTTCATATATCTGTTACTGATTTTTGATATTGAATGCAGAGTGTTTGTAAAAAAGAGTATGAAATAAATGCCTACAGTTGTTTCTCGAGATTGTGTGTGTATATGAGTTGGTATGTATAAATAAATAAAGCATATTAGAATTTCGAATAATTCAAAAAAATGTGTGGTATTATTTGAAACTATTGAGAAAAAAGTGAGATGTGATAGAAAGGAACGTGATCTGGTTGTAAGCATGGATACAGTGGTTACCAAAATTGGGTTTCGAAAATTGATCCTTTAATTGTAAATTTTAAACCTCACGGCTATGGAATAAAGAGCGCTATAATTTTGAATAAGTGTTTATGTAAATGATCTATGTTTAATATAATCGTCTTCACTATGCCTCTGAAATTGATTCATCAGTGTGTTATCTTTTTTAGTAACATATAAATACAGAGTTTATTAAATTATTAGTTCGATGAGTGTTGTGATCCCAAAATGATAATAGTAATAAATTGTTAAAGAATAGATTGTTAAATATAATGTACCATATGAATATGGAACAAGTTAAAAGTTGACATCCTAGGGTTTGTTTAATCATTATAACAGTATCTAATTTTTGCACTGTCGATGCAAAATTACATGCCTCAATGGGAGTAAAATATGTATTTTTACTATTTAATATGTTGTGCAATATATGATTGGTGTCAAACAATGAGTATTTTGCTATTGCATATATTTGTCATTCTGAATAATAGGCATGGCAAATATTAGCCCTTCCTAGTGTCGAAGAATAATTGGTTAGTGTAAAGCATATTGAAATATGTTTCTGTTATACTACAATTGTTGAAACTGAGTCGTAAACAGATAGAACTAATAGTATTTTCCAATAAATACTGTTCAGCTGGAAATTATATTAATATGTAAAAATAGTGGGTCTAAAATAATCATAAATAATAAACCTAATTAAAACGCCAATAATCATTATGATTCCAATATTGATTCATAATGTATCAATATTTTAATCTAAATCCGAGTGTAAATGTTGTTGATAGTCTTTGGTCTTATCAATTATGGATGTCTGATTTAGGTATGTTTATTATTATTTTTTCTGGATATTAATTAAAGGCTGCTAGGTCTAAGTTCGCATTTAAACCTTCCGGAAATAGTGTTTTTAGCTTAAAAATCCAGAAAGTTTCTCGTTGTCTGAGTTTGTTGGTTCTATTATAATCTACTGACCTGGGAATAAAATCTATGGGAATAAATTTAAAAATTTGAGGGTTGCCTTGATGTTTTGTTAGACAATGGGTTGGAACACTATGTTTAATTTTCATTTTCTTGCAATTTTTGCAGTTACGAAAATGTTCCCCCCATCTTGACAAGAGGTTACAGTGCACATGGTGCAGAGACGCTGATTTGCTTTAATCAAGCAACGCTGAGATCCACCTGTTTGCACCATATCCAAGGCCACCCAGCGTGTTAATCGAACAACGCTGAGATCTACCTGACTGCATCTTGTCCGAGGCCATCCAGTGTGCTAACCACTGAGAGTGTTAGTCTGCCTGATAGCACCGGTCACAGAACGGTGCAGTGCTGTTCGGTAAGCCTTTTTGATTTCTTTACCGTCTGAACCTGTATCAACAGTATCACGCTATGTGGCGCCCTCTCTCTCACTCTTAAATTATACGGAAAAAGTGTGATAAATAGGGGGTGAAAATGCTTTTTCCGACAGGTGAAATTTATCATTATTATGTCCCAGCTCACCTTTTACGAAACGCGCAAAATTTCATCTATTTTTTTTATAAATTCAGGCACACATGTGCGCTCTTCCGGAGGCGAGCTAGGGCGCAGTTACATGCGAAACACATACAGAGTTCACATAGCCTTTGATAAATCTACCCCTTAATCTGCCCATTAATAACTGATCCTTGAGTATAAGTTGAACACAAATATGCATTTTCCGTAAGATACAGTACCAATTTTAACATATTTATGTTTAAATATTTTTATTTTTTTTATTGAAAAAAACCAACAGGTTTTTACATACTTAATAAATCATATACAACGTAAGATGTACCTCAGTTCCCTTTGACAAAATACATTAGAAAAAAAGAAAGAAAAGGGAGATCAACATAGTGTAGCATCACCAGCGATTGTTCATACTGGCTCCCCATTCCTCTACATTTCTATATTGGCTGTATAGGACTCACTCGTCCGTAGGAAGTGTCTAAGTCTGAAGACAAAAACAAAAGTCCACTACATCTCCCCGGGTTTTACTCTGTATATGTCAACAAAGGAAGAAAGTGAGATCAAAATCCTCGTCAAGTAGCTACCAATAAAGGCAGACAGTAGTCTCCATATCCCTCGCACCTCCTCACAATCCCATCACATATGTGTGTAGGAGCCTATTTCCCCGCAACCCCTATAGCATAGATTATTCCCATGTGGGAGGTTCTCACTGGGGTCAAATACCCCCTAAATATACACACACAATAGCAAGGGCACTATAAAGGAAAGCTCCTCAATGGTCTATATTACTTAGGATACTTTGTCTGTCAGTATCAATACACTGTCTGATCGTGAAGAGTGGTGCTAGCATTTAAATGCAAACTTTCTTTGAACAATGGGATAAGATTCCCCAGAGAGAAATGCTTAGTAGCACTCTTTGCCCAGACTGATTTGAGAGGCAAAAAAATCCTTATTTTAAAATGTAACTTTAATTGAATTGTTTAAAAGATGGGTGAACACAAACATTTAAAATCATTCTATCATATATAGCTGTCCTGGTTAAAGTGTGAGACCTTAATAATATAATCTGGCCTTTATAACGTGGAGTAATTATTGGTACTCACTAGTTTACGTCTCCCAGTCTGAATTTTATGGGGTGGTAAAGGCCAAATAGACTGTATGTGTATAGAAAATGGTATTTCACAAGATGTGGTAAAATAAGATTCGATGAACCCAATAGTATAATTAGGGTAAAATTGGATTGATTCACAATACTTCTCCCTATTGCCAAGGGAGATTGGATGTGAGTTCACACCAGTAGTATTATTTTTGTTTGTCAAGAGGTAACAATGGTTGTCAGTATATATTCATTATATTGTGTAACATATTGTGGTATAACTGGTTCTAGTTGAATTGGTTCACTGTAATACAGGGAGTGCAGAATTATTAGGCAAGTTGTATTTTTGAGGATTAATTTTATTATTGAACAACAACCATGTTCTCAATGAACCCACAAAACTCATTAATATCAAAGCTGAATAGTTTTGGAAGTAGTTTTTAGTTTGTTTTTAGTTATAGCTATTTTAGGGGGATATCTGTGTGTGCAGGTGACTATTACTGTGCATAATTATTAGGCAACTTAACAAAAAACAAATATATACCCATTTCAATTATTTATTTTTACCAGTGAAACCAATATAACAACTCAACATTCACAAATATACATTTCTGACATTCAAAAACAAAACAAAAACATATCAGTGACCAATATAGCCACCTTTCTTTGCAAGGACACTCAAAAGCCTGCCATCCATGGATTCTGTCAGTGTTTTGATCTGTTCACCATCAACATTGCGTGCAGCAGCAACCACAGCCTCCCAGACACTGTTCAGAGAGGTGTACTGTTTTCCCTCCTTGTAAATCTCACATTTGATGATGGACCACAGGTTCTCAATGGGGTTCAGATCAAGTGAACAAGGAGGCCATGTCATTAGATTTTCTTCTTTTATACCCTTTCTTGCCAGCCACGCTGTGGAGTACTTGGACGCGTGTGATGGAGCATTGTCCTGCATGAAAATCATGTTTTTCTTGAAGGATGCAGACTTCTTCCTGTACCACTGCTTGAAGAAGGTGTCTTCCAGAAACTGGCAGTAGGACTGGGAGTTGAGCTTGACTCCATCCTCAACCCGAAAAGGCCCCACAAGCTCATCTTTGATGATACCAGCCCAAACCAGTACTCCACCTCCACCTTGCTGGTGTCTGAGTCGGACTGGAGCTCTCTGCCCTTTACCAATCCAGCCATGGGCCGATCCATCTGGCCCATCAAGACTCACTCTCATTTCATCAGTCCATAAAACCTTAGAAAAATCAGTCTTGAGATATTTCTTGACCCAGTCTTGACGTTTCAGCTTGTGTGTCTTGTTCAGTGGTGGTCGTCTTTCAGCCTTTCTTACCTTGGCCATGTCTCTGAGTATTGCACACCTTGTGCTTTTGGGCACTCCAGTGTTGTTGCAGCTCTGAAATATGGCCAAACTGGTGGCAAGTGGCATCTTGGCAGCTGCACGCTTGACTTTTCTCAGTTCATGGGCAGTTATTTTGCGCCTTGGTTTTTCCACACGCTTCTTGCGACCCTGTTGACTATTTTGAATGAAACGCTTGATTGTTCGATGATCACGCTTCAGAAGCTTTGCAATTTTAAGAGTGCTGCATCCCTCTGCAAGATATCTCACTATTTTTGACTTTTCTGAGCCTGTCAAGTCCTTCTTTTGACCCATTTTGCCAAAATAAAGGAAGTTGCCTAATAATTATGCACACCTGATATAGGGTGTTGATGTCATTAGACCACACCCCTTCTCATTACAGCAATGCTTGATTGGTAGTAGGCTTTCGAGCCTATACAGCTTGGAGTAAGACAACATGCATAAAGAGGATGATGTGGTCAAAATACTAATTTGCCTAATAATTCTGCACTCCCTGTATATATACACACACCACAGTGTTACTGCAGTTGTCAATCCCTCACTGCCCTTTGCAAGTAGGTTGCTTGGCTATATAGTTATCCAGTTTTATATGATGTTGGCCTAAATAGGTTACTTTGTGCAGTTATTGGCACCTCTTATAAAGGTCAGTCTAATTGTGCCAATGCAACAATTCTTGCTTTGGTTACATATCAATATCAGTATGCTGCCCTTCTGCTGGGCATGGGATTGGAATTATGACAGTGTTTTATATTCTGTCTGTGTGTTATTGAATTATTACACAATGACTATTATTTATTGTATTCAGTTAAAAAAAACAATAACACAGGCTTGATAATCTTGATGTGCAATGCTCTAAAAAGATATAAAATACGTGGGAGAATATTCATTTTAACTGACGCCAGTCTCCCCAGCCAGGAGAAGCTATATTATTTCCATTTGAAGAGGTCTTTTCTAATTTGGCTGAAGAGTGGGGCATAATTATTTATTCCCAAGGACCTCAGCAAGTGTTTCACCCATTTAAAATCAAAATTTAATTCCAAAACTTTTTGGGAGTGTTGAGGGATGGCTATAGGAAGCGCTTCACATTTATCTGTATTAATCACATAGCCCGAAATAGAAGATAAATTGTTCACCAACCCATATAGGTTGGGGGGGGGATATAAGCGGCTTGGTGATGGTTAGCAAAATGTCGTCCGCAAAGAGGGCTAGTTTATATTCTGATTTGGCTATTTTAATTCCTGAGATGTCTGGGTGTATTCTAATTTTGGCCGCTAATGGCTCAATACAGATTTTAACATATTTAAAGGGACATGAACATTTTTGCAATATATATGAATTAGCAAAAATGCTTTTAGTATTACATCACTGTTTTAGTGATAGCTTGTAATGTGCATGGAGCATATGTACATATTCCCTATACACCTGCATCCAAACACCATGTATAGTATCAGCAATAATTCAGTAGTATGTCTCACTACTGACGAATACATACCACCACCAGCTCTATTTGCAGGTGAGGTGTTTAAATGAGGGTAGCCACGTATTTGGTACTATTTTGTCCCCTTTTAATCCCCCAGTTCTATCTGCCTTATATGTGTCCTTGTTTTAAATTAAAAAAAAAAAATAGCTTTGCCAAATCCAAAGACAACCCTAACTGTGCCCATAGTACACCCAACCCCCTTAAAGGGCTTAAGGGAATGTGGTTAAGAGTTCCATGAAGATATAAACATTAACAGTATTGCATGTTCCTTTCAACTGTATATTTTAAAGTCATACACAATGTTCTGTAAAGCATAAACCTTGTCTAGCAGCGACAGTTTCCTGCTTTTGAATTCTTTAGAATATCATCCTGCTCTGCCCACTGCTAAGATAAGACCAGCTACCACCAACCACATTATAAGACATTATCAGTCTGTTGCCTGCTACTTACAGTCTGCTGTTATCGTTCCCCACATAAGTGACAGAAAAATATGGGCTTCCCAGTTATTTCTGCATACAATATATAACAACCTTATCATAAAGATAGAATGTAACTTCCCATAGAGGTTTTGTAGAACTGTGTCGTACAAGAATCACAAACTACAAAATGAAGACTATTTTATTTTGCCAACAAATTTCATCCCACATTCATAAAACTTTGTAATCACTCTGAAATTAAAAAAAAAATTAAGTGTCCACTGACATGTACTTCACATTACTCAAATATTCTTGAGACTCAAGTACTTTGGCAGAGGATGGTTGTGTTTGGATGGTTATGATCTAATAGAATGATGAAACATGATACATTTGTGCCAATAAAACAATCTAAAGAATTTGCACAAGAAGATCTTAAAGGGATAGGAAAGTCAAAATTAAAAAAAATTCTTGAATGATTCAGATAGAGCATGCAATTTTCAGCAACTTTCTAATTTACTTCTAATATCAAATTTTCTTTGTTCTCTTGCTATCTTTATTTTAAAAGTAGGAATGTAAAGCTTAGGAGCTGGCCCATTTTAGGTTCAGCACCCTTGCTTATTGGTGGCTACATTTAGGTACCAATAAGCAAGTGTAACCCAGGCTCTGAACCAAAAATGGGCCGGCTCCTAAGCTTTACATTCCTGCTTTTTAAATAAAGATAGCAAGAGAAAGAAGACAAATTGATAATAGGAGTAAATTAGAAAGTTACTTAAAGGGACACTGAACCCAAATTTTTTTCTTTTGTGATTCAGATAGAGCATGAAAATTTAAGCAACTTTCTAATTTACTCCCATTTACTCTCATTATCATTTTTTCTTCTTTCTCTTGGTATCTTTATTTGAAATGCAAGAATGTAAGTTTAGATGCCGGCCCATTTTTGGTGAACAACCTGGGTTGTCCTTGCTGATTGGTGGATACATTCATCCACCAATTAAAAAGTGCTGTCCAGAGTTCTATATAAAAAAAAAGCTTATATGCCTTCTGTTTCAAATAAAGATAGCAAGAGAATGAAGAAAAAATGATAATAGGAGTAAATTAGAAAGTTGCTTATAATTGCATGCTCTGTCTGAATCATTAAAGAAAAAATGTGGGTTTAGTGATTCAGATAGAGCATTTAATTTTAAGAAACTTTTAAATTAACTTCTATTTTCAAATGTGCTTCGATCTCTTGGTATCTGTTGTTAAAAAACAATACGCACATATCCTCACTAGTGGGAACTAGCTGCTGATTGGTGCCTGCAAACATTTGTCTCTTCCGATTGGCTAACTAGATGTGTTCATCTAGCTGCCAGTAGTGCAATGCTGTTTATTCAGCAAAGGATAACAAGAGAATGAAGCAAATTTGATAATAGAAGTAAACTGGAAAGTTGTTTGAAATTGTATGTTCTATCCAAATCATGAAATCATTTTTTGGGGGGTTATCTGTTTTTAGATGTTTGGTACATTTTTCAAATGTATCCATTTATATAGTATAGTGTTATAATAATCCACCACACCAAATGTTATAAACAAACTTTAAAAAGTTATACCAGCAGGTGCAAGCAAATGCAACGTTTCAGGAACAGTGCATGATTAAGGGAACTGTTCCCGAAACGTTGCATTTGCTTTTATCTACTGGAATAAATGTTTAAAGTTTGTTTATAACATTTGGTGCAGTGGATTATTATAACACTTGATTATTAGAGAGAGGAGAGCAGTCTCCTCTGTTCCACTGGCAACTTAAAGAAAACAAGGAAGGAAATAAGGTGCTGTTTGTACATTGCTTGGTGCTGTTTGCATTTATATAGTATCCATAGATATATAGTAACCATGCATATTATTTCATCCAACTTGATGTGTTACTGGCAAAGTATGAAACTCAGGGATTCAATAAAATGCCGTCCAAGGAATGTATTGAATAAAATCATTATTACACATTTCCTATATATTCTATAGTATGTGAGTTAGTTTTAGGCAATGGGGACGATTTATCATTGTCTGTCCGACATGATACGCTGTCGGCATTTAACATTGCACAAGAAGTTCTGGTGAACTGCTTGTGCAATGCCGCCCCCAATCGGCCGCTAGCAGGGGATGTCAATCAGCCCGATCGTATAGGATTGGGCGGATTGCAGACCGCAGCCTCAGAGGCAGTGGACCAGTTAAGTGCTGTTTCCGGCGAGCCTGAAGGCTCGCGTGGAAACAGGGGAATCAGGGGCCATTACATTTTAATTTACATTTTAAATACATTAAAGGGACAGTCAACACCAAAATTTGTTTAAAAAGATAGATATCGTCTTTAATACTCATTCCCCAGCTTTGCACAACCAGCATTGTTATATTAATATACTTTATAACATTTAAACCTCTAAATTTCTGCCTGTTTCTAAACAACTACCGACAGCCTCTTATCACATGCTTTTTTTATTAGCTTTTCACAACAAAACTGCTCATTCCTAAGTGCGATATAAATAACATTGTGCTCTCTCCCGTGGAGTTGTGCATGACAGTGCACTAATTGGCAAAAATGCAAGTCAATAGATAATAAATAAATAGCCATGTGATAAGGGGCTGTCAGCACAGGCTTAGATACAAGGTAATCACAGAGGTAAAAAGTATATTAATACAACCGTGTTGGTTATGCAAAACTGGGGAATGGGTAATAAAGGGATTATCTATCTTTTTAAACAATACAAATTTTAGAAGTAACTGTCCCTTTGCAACAATAAAACAATTAGTGGTGAACTTTTTTACAATGAAAAGCAAAGTGTGCAATAAAAAATAATCCTACAAAAATGTTTAGTACAGCACAAGGCTGAAGGGATTCTCAGAGATGGTCACAACGGGCAACAGTAACCAGGGCAACGAGAAGCAGCAGTCAGACAAGTCAGTGCCAGGACCATATAGGCATAAACAAAGTGGGGTCATTTAGTGTATAGGTAGGAACAATTAGACAAGCTACACATCAAGTGAAAAAAATATATATGGCAAGGATATTCTAACAGTAGACTTCCTCATCAAATAAATATTACATGTAGCAACTTGAAGAGTGCGGCAGACGTACATGTTAATCCTATATTTGTTGAAACATGAATTGAGAGGTGGCTTCTGCTTGCTATTTACATTTGGCAAGATAAGTAATATATAAACATGCATAAATCCTAGAAGCTGTTTGCTAGGAAGAGATCAGAATAATACTTAAAAGGATTCATGCCCTGTTAAAGGGACAGCCTACTCCAGAATTGTTATTGTTTAAAAAGATAGATAATCCCTTTATTAACCATTCCCCAGTTTTGCATAACAAACACAGTTATATAAATATACTTTTTACCTCTGTGATTACCTTGTATCTAAGCTTTTGCAGACTACCCCCTTATTTCAGTTCTTATGACAGACTTGTATTTAGCCAATCAGTGCCCTCTCACTTGTCACAGTGTTATCTATATCAAACACATGAAATTACGCCCTCTACCTGTGAAAAACTGCCAAATGCATTGAAATAAGGGGTGGCCTTCAAGGTTTTAGAAAGTAGCATATGAGCTTGCCTAGGTTTAGCTTTCAACAAAGAATACCAAGAGAACAAAGCAAATTTGATGATAAAAGTGAATCAGAAAGTTGTTTAAAATTGCATTCCCTATCTGAATTATGAAAGTTTAATTTTGACTAGACTGTTCCTTTAACTAAACAATGTAATTTAATAATGCAGCTCTGCAAAATTTTACTTTAACATAAATGAAGGATTCTTTACCAGCAATGAATCATATTAAAGGGATAGTCTAGTCATAAATAAACTTTCATGATTCAGATAGAGCATGCAATTCTAAACAACTTTCTAATGTACTCCTATTATCAATTTGTCTTTATTCTCTTGGTATCTTTTTTTTAAAAAAGCTGGAAAGTAAGCTTATTTTTGGCTCAGAACCTGGGTAGCAGGGACGAAACTACAGGGGGTGCAGAGGCCACAATTGCGACTGTGCCCCCAAGAGTGGGGGCCCAGCTTCAAAAGAAAATATTTTTTTTTTAATAAAAAACGTTGATCTGCCACTGCCTGCACTGATATCATGTGAGTGTGACATGATGCTTCACTAATGTCTCTACGGGGGTTAGTGTTTCTGTTTTACCCATTGGTGTTTATGTATGTATGTGTGTGTATGTATGTATGTGACTGTGTGTGTATTTATGCATGTATGTGTGTGTGTGTATGTGGAATCAGCAAATTACAGACCTTGTTACTACAGCATGGGGGGAGGGGGTAAACAGTGTCACTATACAGTACCACTATATACAGTACGAGGGGCTGGACTATGTCACAGACTACTTTGGTCACTTTATAAAGTAATGGGGAGGGGAGGGTCAGGCCAGACATCTCACCGGCAGATTACAGACAGTGTCACTGACTCACTATATACAGTACTGGTAGGTTAAACAGTTTCACTATATACAGTAATAGGGGGTCAGACAATCTCACAGACTGTGGGCACAGGGTACCTCCTTTTGCAGACATGTAATCTGATTCACATTCTTTTTTTTTTTTTAAAGATATGTTTCAAATCCACTTTTTTTTTTTGGGGGGGGGGAGCCCTTCTTAGATTCTTGCACCTGGGCCCTGTGGTTTCTAGTTAAGCCTCTGCTGGGTAGCACTTGCTGATTGGATGGCTACATTTAGACCTCAATCAGCAAGCCCTACCCAGGTACTGAACCAAAAATGGGCCAGCTCCTATGATTACATTTAAGTTGACAATGAAGAAAAAATGATAATAGGAGTAAATTAGAAAGTTGCTTAAAATTGCATGCTTTATCTGAATCATGAAAGTTTAATTTTGACTAGACTATCCCTTTAAATGTGGCCTGTTATATTAATACATATTATATATTTTAATTAAATAACCAGGATCACTTGAATCATGATTTCAAACCAGAACATATCACCAAGTTCATTATTCTGTTCTCAATTTATAATTAAATTTAATAAAACAATTATATTATGTCATTACATTAGCTGCCCAATAATTGTATTATTTACTCGTATACCAATCAGAATGATTAAAGGGTAGTTATATAATTTGACATTGTAATATAACATTTTAATTACGTGTAAATTTGCACTATATATTCATTATTTATTTTGTGTCTTTTTCCTGTAATTTGTGAGCTTTCCATTTTCCCTTAATTTCTCTAAATAAGCAGGTGCTGTCATGTTGAAAATGAGGTTTCCCTTAACTAATCTCATCTCTTGAGGACAATTAGGGACAGATGAAGTGTGCAATCACAAAGTGGTAATATATTGAAAAGGGATCCATCATGGGATGGAGATTGCCGGTGAAATATTCAATAGGGCTGAAATCAGTGTTTGAAGGCAGTCTTGCAGAGAGGTATTTTACTATACTCAGTGGGTGGCAATGCTGGCAATATTTTCAAAGCAGCATTGCCACTTACATTGAAGATGTTGTCAATGATCCCTTTTGCATGTTACACACCTACATTGCGTAATTCGTCCATTCGGTACACTACCAAATAAATTGATGGCAACCCCTAAAGCGCCATAACCCCCAAAGCAACTTAAACCAATCACATTATTAACCCCCAATGCACTCTAACCCTACTACACTATTAACCCCTAAAGTTGAATAACCCCAATGCACTCTAACCCCACTACACTATTAACCCCTAAAGTGTAATAACCCCCAATGCACTCTAACACCACTACACTAGTAACCCCTAAAGTGCCATAACCCCAAACGCAATCTAACCCCACTACACTATGAACTCCTAAAGGCGCATAATCCCCAACAAACAACCAAAACCCACAGCAGTAAACCACAACAAAGTAAATAAAACATAAGTACACAACAAACAATCAAAGTCAACAAAAGTGCACAACAATAAACAATCACAAAGTTAACAAAAGTACACAACAATTTATTTATATGTATTTCTCTTGTAAGGTGTATCCAGTCCACGGATCATCCATTACTTGTGGGATATTCTCATTCCCAACAGGAAGTTGCAAGAGGACACCCACAGCAGAGCTGTAATATAGCTCCTCCCCTAACTGTCATAGCCAGTCATTCTCTTGCAACTCTCAACAAGCTAGGATGTTGTAGGAGAGAGTGGTTAAACAGTCTAATTTTCGTGCCTTTCGAAACTTCAAGGCAGGTGCGGCATCAACTTCCTCTAATAATAAACAAGAGGGAACATTTGCTCAATCCAAGACGGTCTGGAGACCAAACCAGACCTGGAAAAAAGATTAGCAGGCCTCTAAGACAGCATGAAGGACCGACCCCCTATCCAGTAACGGATCTAGTAGGGGGCAGCCTTTCACTCTTCGCCCAGGCGTGGGCAAGAGATGTTCAGGATCCCTGGGCGTTGGAAATTATATCCCAGGGATATCTTCTGGACTTCAAAGCTTCCCCCCCAAAAGGGAGATTTCACCTTTCACAATTATCTGCAAACCAGATAAAGAGTGAGGCATTCTTACACTGTGTACGAGACCTCCTAGTTATGGGAGTGATCCATCCAGTTCCAAAGGAGGAACAGGGTTTTTACTCAAATCTGTTTGTGGTTCCCAAAAAAGAGGGAACCTTCAGACCGATTTTGGATCTAAAGATCTTAAACAAATTCCTGAAAGTTCCGTCGTTCAAGATGGAAACTATTCGTACCATCCTACCACTGATCCAGGAGGGTCAATATATGACTACAGTGGATCTAAAGGATGCTTATCTTCACATTCCGATACACAAAGATCATCATCGGTTTCTCAGGTTTGCCTTTCAAGACAGGCATTACCAGTTGTAGCTCTTCCCTTTGGATTAGCTACAGCCCCAAGAATCTTTACAAAGGTTCTAGGGTCGCTTTTGGCGGTCCTTACTAAGGCCGCGGGGCACAGCAGTAGCCCCTTATTTAGACGACATCCTGATACAGGCGTCAAACTTCCAAATTGCCAAGTCTCATACGGACGTAGTACTGGCATTTCTAAGGTCGCATGGGTGGAAAGTGAACGAGGAAAAGTGTTCTCTATCCCCACTCACAAGAGTTTCCTTTCTAGGGACTCTGATAGATTCTGTAGAAATGAAAATTTACCTTGACGGAGTCCAGGTTATCAAAGCTTCTAAATTCCTGTCGGGTTCTTCATTCCATTCCGCGCCCTTTGGTGGCTCAGTGTATGGAAGTAATCGGCTTAATGGTAGCGGCAATGGACATAGTGCCGTTTGCACGCTTACATCTCAGATCGCTGCAACTATGCAGGCTCAGTCAGTGGAGCGGGGATTACACAGATTTGGCCCCTCAACTGAATCTGGACCAAGAGACCAGGGATCCTCTTCCCTGGTGGCTATCTCGGGTCCATCTGTCAAAAGGTATGACCTTCGCAGGCCAGATTGGACTATTGCAACAACAAATGCCAGCCTTCTAGGTTGGGGTGCAGTCTGGAACTCCCTGAAGGCTCAGGGATCGTGGACTCAGGAGGAGTCTCTCCTTCCAATAAATATTCTGGAACTAAGAGCGATATTCAAGGCTCTTCAGGTTTGGCCTCAGTTAGCAACTCTGAGGTACATCAGATTTCAGTCGGTCAACATCACGACTGTAGCTTACATCAACCATCGAGGGGGAACAAGAAGTTACCTAGAGATGTTAGAAGTTTCAAAAATAATTCACTGGGCAGAGATTCACTCTTGCCACCTATCAACTATCCATATCCCAGGTGTAGAGCACTGGGAGGCGGATTTTCTAAGTTGTCAGACTTTTCATCCGGGAGAGTGGGAACTCCATCCGGAGGTATTTGCACAACTGATTCTCCGTTGGGGCAAACCAGAACTGGATCTCATGGTGTCTCACCAGAACGCCAAGCTTCTGTGTTACGGATCCAGGTCCAGGGATCCCAAGGCGACACTGATAGATACTCTAGCAGCGCCCTGGTCTTTCAACCTGGCTTATGTGTTTCCACCGTTTCCTCTGCTCCCTCGACTGATTGCCAAGATCAAGCAGGAGAGAGCATCGGTGATTCTGATAGCACCTGCGTGGCCACGCAGGACCTGGTATGCAGATCTAGTGGAATGTCATCCTTTCCACCATGGTCTCTGCCTCTGAGACAGGACCTTCTACTTCAGGGTCCTTTCAACCATCCAAATCTAATTTCTCTGAGGCTGACTGCCTGGAGATTGAATGCTTGATTTTATCAAAGCGTGGCTTCTCCGAGTCAGTTATTGATACCTTAATACAGGCAAGAAAGCCTGTCACCAGGAAAATTTACCATAAGGTATGGCGTAGATATCTTTATTGGTGTGAATCCAAGGGTTACTCATGGAGTAAGGTCAGGATTCCTAGGATTTTATCTTTTCTCCAAGAAGGTTTGGAAAAAGGATTGTCAGCTAGTTTCTTAAAGGGACAGATTTTTGCTCTGTCTATTCTTTTGCACTAGCGTCTGGCAGATGTTCCAGACGTTCAGGCATTTTGTCAGGCTTTAGTTTGAATCAAGCCTGTGTTTAAACCTGTTGCTCCACCATGGAGCTTAAACTTGGTTCTTAAGGTTCTTCAAGGAGTTCCGTTTGAACCTCTTCATTCCATAGATATCAAACTTTTATCTTGGAAAGTTCTTTTTTTTTTTTTTTGGTAGCTATTTCCTCAGCTCGTAGAGTCTCTGAGCTATCTGCCTTACAATGTGATTCTCCTTATCTGATTTTTTATACGGATAAGGTAGTCCTGCGTAAAAAACCTGGGTTCTTACCTAAGGTGGTATCTAACAAGAATATCAATCAAGAGATTGTGGTTCCATCCTTGTGTTACACAATCTGGACGTGGTCTGTGCTTTAGGTTGGGGTGCAGTCTGGAACTCCCTGAAGGCTCAGGGATCGTGGACTCAGGAGGAGTCTCTCCTTCCTATAAATATTCTGGAACTAAGAGCGATATTCAAGGCTCTTCAGATTTGGCCTCAGTTAGCAACTCTGAGGTACATCAGATTTCAGTCGGTCAACATCACGACTGTAGCTTACATCAACCATCGAGGGGGAACAAGAAGTTACCTAGAGATGTTAGAAGTTTCAAAAATAATTCACTGGGCAGAGATTCACTCTTGCCACCTATCAGCTATCCATATCCCAGGTGTAGAGCACTGGGAGGCGGATTTTCTAAGTCGTCAGACTTTTCATCCGGGAGAGTGGGAACTCCATCCGGAGGTATTTGCACAACTGATTCTCCGTTGGGGCAAACCAGAACTGGATCTCATGGCGTCTCGCCAGAACGCCAAGCTTCTGTGTTACGGATCCAGGTCCAGGGATCCCAAGGCGACACTGATAGATACTCTAGCAGCACCCTGGTCTTTCAACCTGGCTTATGTGTTTCCACCGTTTCCTCTGCTCCCTCGACTGATTGCCAAGATCAAGCAGGAGAGAGCATCGGTGATTCTGATAGCACCTGCGTGGCCACGCAGGACCTGGTATGCAGATCTAGTGGACATGTCATCCTTTCCACCATGGTCTCTGCCTCTGAGACAGGACCTTCTACTTCAGGGTCCTTTCAACCATCCAAATCTAATTTCTCTGAGGCTGACTGCCTGGAGATTGAATGCTTGATTTTATCAAAGCGTGGCTTCTCCGAGTCAGTTATTGATACCTTAATACAGGCAAGAAAGCCTGTCACCAGGAAAATTTACCATAAGGTATGGCGTAGATATCTTTATTGGTGTGAATCCAAGGGTTACTCATGGAGTAAGGTCAGGATTCCTAGGATTTTATCTTTTCTCCAAGAAGGTTTGGAAAAAGGATTGTCAGCTAGTTTCTTAAAGGGACAGATTTTTGCTCTGTCTATTCTTTTGCACTAGCGTCTGGCAGATGTTCCAGACGTTCAGGCATTTTGTCAGGCTTTAGTTTGAATCAAGCCTGTGTTTAAACCTGTTGCTCCACCATGGAGCTTAAACTTGGTTCTTAAGGTTCTTCAAGGAGTTCCGTTTGAACCTCTTCATTCCATAGATATCAAACTTTTATCTTGGAAAGTTCTTTTTTTTTTTTTTTGGTAGCTATTTCCTCAGCTCGTAGAGTCTCTGAGCTATCTGCCTTACAATGTGATTCTCCTTATCTGATTTTTCATACGGATAAGGTAGTCCTGCGTAAAAAACCTGGGTTCTTACCTAAGGTGGTATCTAACAAGAATATCAATCAAGAGATTGTGGTTCCATCCTTGTGTTACACAATCTGGACGTGGTCTGTGCTTTAAAGTTTTACTTACAAGCTACTAAAGATTTTCGTTAAACATCTGCTTTGTTTGTTGTCTACTCTGGACAGAGGAGAGGTCAAAAGGCTTTGGCAACCTCTTTTTCTTTTTGGCTAAGAAGCTTAATCCGCTTAGCCTATGAGACTGCTGGACAGCAGCCTCCTGAAAGGATTACAGCTCATTCCACTAGAGCTGTGGCTTCCACTTGGGCCTTTAAAAATGAGGCTTCTGTTGAACAGATTTGCAAGGCGGCGACTTGGTCTTCGCTTCATACTTTTTCAAAATTTTACAAATTTGATACTTTTGCTTCTTCGGAGGCTATATTTGGGAGAAAGGTTTTACAGGCAGTGGTTCCTTCCATTTAAGTTCCTGCCTTGTCCCTCCCTTCATCCGTGTACTTTAGCTTTGGTATTGGTATCCCACAAGTAATGGATGATCCGTGGACTGGATACACCTTACAAGAGAAAACACAATTTATGCTTACCTGATAAATTTATTTCTCTTGTGGTGCATCCAGTCCACGGCCCGGCCTGTCATTTTAAGGCAGGTAATTTTTAAATTTAAACTACAGTAACCACTACACCCTATGGTTCCTCCTTTCTCGGCTTGTTTTCGGTCGAATGACTGGCTATGACAGTTAGGGGAGGAGCTATTTTACAGCTCTGCTGTGGGTGTCCTCTTGCAACTTCCTGTTGGGAATGAGAATATCCCACAAGTAATGGATGATCCGTGGACTGGATACACCACAAGAGAAATAAATTTATCAGGTAAGCATAAATTGTGTTTTTATTATATAATGCAATAATATGTATTTTAAGTATTGTCGTTATTTTTTTTTTTTTTTAAATTGCATTTTTTTTTTCTTTTGTTTAGGAACATTTATTTTTATTGCTATTAATATGTCATAGAAAACAGTATCTGCGACTTTATAGTTTTACTTTAACTTTGCAATGTTATAAAAAAAAATGCACATATGTAAAACATTAAATCACGGATACTGTCTCTATGACGTATTATTATCACAAAAATAAATCTTTTTCCAAAAAAAAAGCAAAAATAAAACCTTTTTAAAATTGCGACAGTACTTATATTATTGCATTATACAATAAAATACATATAAATAAACCATTGTATGTACGTGCATCCCCACAGCACCTAGAGTTTTTATTAGCAAGGTAGATCGCAGACATAACAAATATATAGGCGGGGGGCGGAGCCTAGCCACCGAGGGTGATGGCTGTTTAAATCTTGGCTCCTAAGCTCCATGACCGATTAATACCTGAATAAAGGGGTTTATGCTGCACAAATTCGAATATCATTGCAGGCACGGACAACTTATAATGCACAGCACCTATTGAGAGGGAGAGGTGACAGCTGTTGACAAACATCTGCCAAACGCAACCAACTTGGATCTTGAAGCCTACTCTAGACGCCGGCCTCCCCTCAACACAGTCGCCGAGCTCACAGGCAGCACAGAGCCCGAGAGAAGGGGATCTACCCCATATCCAGCATAAACAGTGTCAGAAGGGGACCTGCACTGTACCTCAATACATCTGAAGAGGATTGAGCCGAGTCCCACCGGAGCAGCTCACCGCGGCTAGCGGGCACCACCTCAGACAACGTAAGTGCAGAGACACTAACAGAAGGTGCAGGAGGGCATCCGGAGCAGAGCGGCATGCCACGCAGTCATAACGTCTGATAAGCAATTAGACCTTTCACACATCCATAGGCCACATAGAGTGTACAGGACTGGAGATCAGATCACAGCGACCACAGCTTAGGAGACAATATTATATTTGGGGACCCTTTTGCTCCGGGAGGGCTGATTGATAAGCAGGACTTACATACTATCATACTGGAGTTTCTGGGGCCTAATGTCTCAACATTAACTTGGCAAACCAAATAGCCTTGGGGGTTATAACTAACTGCTTCCCAGTAAGCACGGAGTGATCTTTTGTATTACACACTCTGGCAGAATATAAAGAAGGGGATCGCTCTGGTCATTAAAAAGGGAGACAGTAAAACAGTGAGCCTACTACAAAGGTGCTGCAGGCTGATTGTCCCTGCACCCTAAATGCTAATAATAATATGTCCATCAGGAAAAACAATAAAACAGAGAAGGGCACCAAGTCTACAAGCCTAACTAACTACCTTAAAGCTGCGACTTCAAGCACAGACATGCCTGAACATAAAAACACCTCCCCTGTCCATAACTCCACTGATGTGGATGCTGCCCCCCCATAACACAACAGGAGTATTTAACTAGAGAGGACCTTAATACTATATCCTCTAAAGATGACATTAACAAAGTTTTAGCTGAAATGAGGTCGCTCTTTGGTGATCTGAAAAAGGATATCACACAAGTCACGCAACAAGTCCAAATACTAGAAACCAAGCATGACACCCTCCAAGCCAGAGTTAAAAATAACTCACAGCACATCTGAGATCATGAAGGGACTATACAGTTCCTACTTTCCAGAATGGAAGATTTAGACAATAGAGGACAGCAAAATAACGTCAGGATAAGGGGAATTCCGGAATCAGTTACCAATGTTGCATTGGAGGGTTACTTGCAGGACCTGTTCCGCACTCTCAAGGGCACACCAAACTCTATGGACGTCCCTATTGAAAGAGCTCATAGAGCTCTCAGGCCCAGACCATCTCCTAAGGCGCCACCTAGAGACGTTATAATTAAATTTCTTATTTATAAAGACAAAGAGGTGATCACACAAAAAGCAAGGAGCCTTAAAACGGTAACGCATGCAGTGATCCCGCTACAAATCTTTTCTGATCTAAGTCAGATTACCCTGCAGAAGAGAAGGGACCTCAAGTTTATAACTACTGAGCTCCAGGCCCACAAAATTCAATATATATGGGGCTTCCCGGTGTGCCTCATAGCCTCTAAGAATGGAACACAGGCAATCTACAGGAAACCAGCCGACGTTTTGCAAAACACTGGAAATTGATATTCAACAACCGGATCAGATGGAAACTTACCAACAGGACCCTCCATCACAAGACAAAGATGACGTCGCCCAAACATCGGGCACTTGAGAGGTGACTCCTACCCTCATGTTATGGATCAGGGATACATCAAAAGAGACTTGATAAGTATTATGTTTTTTCATTGAAGTTGTTATACATATTCTAGGCATAATAGGCGCAACTACACTTGTTGACAATGGCCGACTGATACGTAAGTTGATCAATAACTGTTTGAGTAGTTTATTTGTTTGAATATGTTTATAGGTTTAGTATAAGGAGGAACAACAGGCGTGTGCTGGCCTCATAGATGAGTAAAGACATTGGGTTATAAGACATTCTCCACACAGGTAGAGGCACTACTATACATGTTGAACGATACCTGCCATTAAATTAAGCTGTTGCTCTGAGCAAGGGCTCAGGAGTACATTAAAACATAGCACCCCCTTAAGTTCACATAGACCCCACACTATATATTGCCATACATTGAGAAAGCTTAAAAGCTGCTCTCCCAGGATATGACCTGGCACCCACTGATTATCCTCCCTGGGGATAGCATATATATATATGGCCACATTAACGGGGTGAGAGACACATCTAAAAACCTAATGATTGCTGCATATGACAATTAATGTATATTGGAAGTTTCTCTGAATATGCAATGTGGGAAAAATACCTTATTAAGGGTTATGGGAAGATATTAAATGTATCGCTCATTCCTGACGTGCCTACACTAGTATTTAATTTTAATAAATATATATAAAATTGGGAGGATGTATATTCCTGTTTAATAACTCTGTCCACGCCATTATAAATTTGATCAGTAGACAGATCCCTGTCAGATCATAATTTCAATGAGTGACTAGAAAATATTGAGCATGGGGACCCTCAGCTTCCTAATGTATAACCTAGGGAACCATTGTGGGACTTCTATTTTATTCAAGGAGGGTGGGACTCAGGTTGATACACCCGCCTCTATTATACCTAAGCAAATCTAGTGCCAACACACAATCATTAATAGTATGACCCCCAAATCTTACGTTTTTTTATATATTATAAACTAATCGGGCATGGAGATACTGACCCCACGCTTACTTTACTTCGCTTTTCCTTCTCTCTTTCTTAGATAATTGAGAGAGACAGAATTGCTACACTATATCTGCTTCACTGACTCCCAGTATAACTGGGATTTTCACTATCCACTTCCTAACTTTTGCTTTCCTTAACTAGCTCACGCTTTCTTATATTTCATATTTCTCCTAACTCCCCCCCTCCTTTCCCTTCTCCTCCCCCCCCCCTATTGGGCAAAATGGAGCACAGAACAGACACAACTTGGCAGTCATGACATTAAATGTAAAAGGTCTTAACACACCAGAGAAGAGATCTCACTTACTGAGGGATGCAGTCAGACTTCACTGTGATATAATATATTTGACGGAAACCCATTTTAAGAAGGGTAGGGAACCAAAATGGCAAAGCACCAAATTCCCAACATCCTTTTTTGCTTCAGGCCCTACTAAAAGAAATGGAGTAGGCATTCTTATCAAACACTCATCTCCCTTTACTCTGATGCATGAGGAGAGGGACCCAGAGGGCTGATACTTGATTATCATGGGCACTTTATACCACAGGCCAGTCACATTAGTTAATGCATACTTTCCTAACCAACAACAACATAAATTCATGACAATACTCACAAATAAAATACTCGAACTGACACCTCTAGAGGGCTAGCATCTACCCCAAAAAGAACCATTAAACAATGTACCACTAGGTTAGAAGAATTGGCTGTTCACGATACCTGGAGAACACTATACCCTACGAGACTTTATTATATTTTTTTTCCCACCCTCATGACTTATACACGAGAATTGACTATATCTTCACTGATCAATCGACCCTTGCCTTTGTAGTGGACACACAGATCCTTCCTATGACCTGGTCTGACCATGCCCCAGTATTATACAAATTGAGATGGCCCTCAATACCAGACCACCCTTTCATATGGCGGTTTGATGACTTTCTGCTCAATAACCAACTGATTAAGGGGAAAATAGAAACTACACTTACTGACTATTTTAATTTAAACAATAAAGCAGAGACAATTAAACATGTAATCTGGGAGGCTCACAAGTGCGTACTGCGGGGTGAACTAATCAAACAAAAGGCCCTATTGGCTAAACAAACTAGGACTAAATTTGCCTCACTCCTAACCAACATACGCGATCTAGAAACCAAACACAAACTAAATCCATTAGACACCTCAGTCAAAGCAGAGCTCAAACAGGCTAGAACAGAGATTCAGGACCTACACACATTGGAGCACCAAAAAATGGCTTTAAGGAATCAACAGAAATTCTATGAATTTGGAGACAAACCAGGGTAGCTTCTGGCGAGGGCCCTCAAAAGGAAACGTCTAAAAATGCACATTCACTTCTTGACAGATAGACACGATTCTAAACACTCAAATAGCCCAGATATTGCAGAAGCCCTGCGAACTTACTACCATGAATTATACAACTTACAGAACTCCACTCCCTCTTTGTCAGAGGAAAGCAAGCGGTCGACCCCTCCAGATATGGACTCCTATTTGGACTCTGTTATGCTCACCTCGCTATTGCAGGCAGATATGGAGAAACTAGAAGCTCCTATATCCACATAAGTGATGTTACGTAGCCAGCCTGCCATCGGGGAAGAGCACGGCCCCAGATAGCTTTAGTGCCAAATATTACAAGCTTTATAAAACTATTTTGTCCCCACATTTAGCTTCTTTATTCAACACTCTGGACACTTCCCCAGGTTTTCCTTCCACCATGTTAGCAGCCCACATTACTACTATCCCAAATCCAGGTAAGCCAGCAAACCACCCAGAAAATTTCAGACCAATCTCCCTCCTTAATGTGGACATAAAGATCTTTGCTAAGGTCCTCTCCAACAGACTGAATACATTTTTACCCAACCTGATCTTACCAGGTGGGATTTGTACCTGGCCGTGAGGCCAGGGACAACACCATAAAAGCCGCCCTACTTGGAAATTATGCACAGGTCAATAAGATCCCACTGGTCCTGGTCTCTACAGACCCTAAAAAGGCCTTCGACAGAATCAGCTGGAAATTTCTGAAGGCAGTCCTGTTGAAGATAGGGTTTGGACATTTGTTCACACAAAGGATTTTTTCCCTTTATGCAGCCCCCTCAGCGCAGTTGAAAGTTAATAACATACTCTCTAGCCCCTTCAATATATCTAATGGCACCAGACAGGGGTGTCCATTATCACTGCTGCTATTTGCCCTGGTCATGGAGGTCCTAGCCCCGAAGATTAGAGATAACGAGACAATCATGGGATTAAGAATAGGTGCCCAAGAACATAAACTATTGTTGTATGCAGACGACGTGCTGCTCTCGCTGACAAACCCACTAATTTTGCTTCCAGAGGCCCTGAGGGTATTCAAGGAGTATGGTAGATTCTCAAACTTTCATCTAAATAAATCTAAATCGGAAATTCTTAATGTCAGTCTCCCTCAGGCGGAATTTAGCCGGCTCTCTTCCATGTGCCCCTTACGCATCCAAACCCGTACCCTTAGATACTTGGGGTTTAACCTTACTGCGACCACAGAGACCCTCTTTGAAGCCAACTACACAGACTTACTCAACACAATTACCGGAGATCTTTCCTCCTGGAAAAATAAACCGGTTTTCTGGCTTGGAAGGATAGGCATCGTAAAGATGAATATCCTTCCCGGCGTACTGTATTTCCTTCAGACTCTCCCGGTCCACTGCCCATGGGTTACCTACATCAATTACAGGGCATGATTGAGGGGTTTATTTGGAGGGGTGTAAGACCGTGAATAGCAAAACAGATTCTCTATATGACAAAGGAGGGGGGAGGGCTGGGTGTTCCTAACTTATTGGCTTACCGTAAGGCTATCAATCTTCAGCACCAGGTAGAATGGTGCCATATTTCCAAGAAGAATACATGGGTTCAAATTGGCAGAGAGATTCTGGGGACGCTGAGCCCAGGAACCCTGGGTTGGATCTCCGCCAGATCCAGGCCCCACTCACTTGAACACTATCCTCTTCTCAGGGAATTCTTTACTAGATGGGACAAAACCTTAATGGAGCACCCCCATATTTACTCAAACCCATCACCACTCACACCCTTTGTGGACAACCCAGACATGCCCTTTACAAACACACAACAAGTGAAGGTAGACAGGACCCAAATAACACAACTGACTTTTCACCGACTGTTAACGGAACACAAACTCAAGAAAAGGGAGGACTTGGAGCGAGTTGGGCTTGGGCTTTCCTGGTACTTTCATGTACAGCTCCAGCACTAACTCATGACACATAAAAAAATCTAGTAATATAACCAGACAACTGACTACACTTGAATCCTTGTGCTTGCTTCCTAATACACCTAGATGCATGATCTCTATAGCTATCGCCTACTTCTCTCCCATAAAGATACACCACTGCCTGGTTATGTGAGGCAGTGGAATTGAGAGATCATACTTGCCCCATCTGATAAGGAATGGTTTAAAATTTTAACCACCCACACAAGAGCTTCGGTATCAGCAAGGAAGTTGGAGACTAACCATAAATTCCTATCCCGCAGGTATCTCACACCAGACAGAGTTAAAAGAATTTACAAACAAACAGATGGGTGGTGCTGGCGGGGATGCATGGAGCAGGGTACTCTTCTCCACATTTGTTGGGACTGCGGGCTTATTAGCGCCTTTTGGCATTCAATCCTAGGCATCATGGAAACCAAACTTAGTGTCTCCCTAAATAGATCACCCGGCCTCCTCCTGTTCTATGGCCTTCCCAAACTAACCCACAAAACAGCTTTTCTTTATCATGTTCAACAGCGCTAAATCCCTCATTCCCAGGAGGTGGAGGAAGGTTGAAATCCCATCTATAACTGACTGGTCGTGCCAGGTTGACAGGCACTTGCAGCTTGAGAGATTCCAATACATGAGAGACGATATAATAGAGATTCATGAATACATGTTGGAGCTCTGGAGGCCCCATCCCCCTAATTTAGAACCTAACACATAGACAGACGACCAACATTGGGAACCCATTGCTCCCATATGATCCTATAGGGCCCCATGTATGAGGAGCCCATTCGGACCCCCCCACCCCTCCCTCCCCTCCCTCTCCCTCTTTCTTTTCTTATCTTTTCTTTTTACCTTTCTTCTCTAATTACTCTAATACACATTTCGGAATGCTCTTGACGTGGAGTATGAGTGTAAGCACACGTCAGGAGACCAAGTTATTCTTTTCTAAAAGTAATGATTACTATTATAATTTTTCAAGTTATCTTGTTAAATACTATAAGATGTAACATTGGGATCTCGGGCATGTCCACACCCTGATGGTAATGAGCACCTTATTAGATGGCAAATATGACAACATTTAATAGACTTTGTATGGATCTAAAAGAACTATGTCCTTCTACAAGAGAGACTTTTTCTATACATTTTGGACATGCACGAAGTACAGACTAGACGCAGATTTTGTCCGAAGTTGCCATCCACGTTTGAAATGTGAATAATGTACCTAAGTCCCATGTAATGAACATTTTTTTGTTATATGTGTTGCTTTCTTTTTCTTTTATCTATTAATAAAGCTTTTAAAGACAAAAAAAACAAAAAAAACTATTTTATGTTTTTTTTTTAAAATATTTTTGTTACATTGAGTGAGTTTGAACTAAGAATTTTATGTTATTTTAAATGTATCTGTTTGTATGTTAGATATTTTGTACCTACTCATTTTCTGTATAAATTGCAAGATGGTATATAGTGCCAAAACTAATGTTATATTCTGATTTTTAGGTATCAATTGTTATTAAAAAAGATATAAACTCATCGAGACAAAATAGTAATTGTGATTGGAATATACAATGTAAGCACTGGGTCTTTTTAAGGCCTTGAGTATCAAGGATAATATACTTGCTGCCAGTTTTAGGTTAATTTTAGCTAATGTTGTAGTTTGTTTATTAGTTTGTTTGCCATAGGGCATGTTGAGTTTGTTTGTAACTGTATCTCCATGTTGCAGTGGTGATAAAACCTCTCCAAGAAGGTAAAAGGACGGATGAATAGTAGATCCGACCACATATAATCACAATATAAAATAAACACAGCTATAATCAAAATAATACTATACTGTATTGTATATTTAAAATGTCTATATAATGTAAACAATATGGAGGAACTATATGTTTAATATTGATTGTATTTTGAAAATTCTCAATAAAGAAATATTAAATAAAAAAAAATAAAAAAAAACTATATCAACTCTTACAGTTTAGTATCATGGGAAGTTAAACTGATGCTAAATGTGGAACAATAACATTTGGGTTTTAAATGTTTAGGAAATAATGACTTCCATGCTGTTATTTGGTACATCCGTCATAGAAAATATTTTTTCCCTATATTATGATATTTTAAAAAAAAATATTAAAGATACTGTACATTTTAAATATTTTTTTTCTATATTTTATAAGTAATATTTCAATAAAGCGCTTTAACATTAAAAAACAAAAAACAAACAAATATATAGGCGTTCCGTGAGAGTTTGATGGGCATCCAAGAGAGTAACAGTAACTTGTATTTTAATGGGTAAACATCGCAGTGAGTTTCTAATATTTAAAGCACTGTGCTCCATCTTAGAGACACCTTTTCACCCATATCAGTCTCGCCAGCTTTTCAGTAGCGAGAATTTCCAGTGTGTGAAATCTGTAGAGTGTACATTGAAACTAAGTATAGATGGGCATTATTTGAAGTGTTAATAAACAGAAACCTTTATATCGAACGTACAGTCTATGTTGCGTAAGAACACGTCAAATACAACCCTTCCCTTGCTGAAATTGCAGATGAGTGGCGATGTGGGTGGACTTTTGCTGAAGCTGCAAACCCTATTTTTTCCTAAAGGAGACACATCGCGGAATCAGCCCACTTGGTTTAAATATACTGCCAGACCCACGGATTGTGAGACTGACAAGGCCAAAAAGGCAATTTATTGTGGTTCTAATACAGTATTGATCATCATGCGCTAAGTAATGAGCTTTGGTATACAGAAAAAGATAATATAAAGAAGCATGTGTACACAGAAAGTAATAATATAAGGAAATCTTATTTCCCTGAATGCTCAATCCATTTTGTGGTTGTGATTTCAAAAAACAAAACCAGCTATTTAATATGCAAGAATAAACCTAAATAAGCAATTTATTGTATACTTTGCAGCTGGTATAACAATTCGTTGGAAACACATTACTACAGTACAAACACACACATTTCTACAGTACTTTTTCCTAGCCTAAATATGGCTTTAAAAAGATTAAAAACTTCATAGTTTACAGTACTGAGATGAGGACACTAGCTTTAAAGGGACACTGAACCCAATTTTTTTCTTTTGTAATTAGAAAGAGCATGCAATTTTAAGCAACTTTCTAATTTGCTCCTATTATCAATTTTTCTTCATTCTCTTGCTATCTTTATTTGAAAAAGAAGGCATCTAAGCTTTTTTTTTTGCTTCAGTACTCTGGACAGCACTTTTTTTATTGGTGGATGAATTTATCCACCAATCAGCAAGGACAACCCAGGTTGTTCACCAAAAATGGGCCGGCATCTAAGCTTACATTCGTGCATTTCAAATAAAGATACCAAGAGAATGAAGAAAATTTGATAATAGGAGTAAATTAGAAAGTTGCTTAAAATTTCATGCTCAATCTGAATCATGAAAGAAAAAATTTGTGTACAGTGTCCCTTTAAACAAAAAAAAGATGTTCTGTATATATGACCAACAAGAGATCAATGCACAAATCATCTAGCTTGTGTAAATATTTATTGTGGTATAAGGAAATCCATACAGGGGATGATCAATAAAATATTTTCCACAAGTTTTATACAGTAATGTAATTTAAACTCCAACAACTCATTATTAAGCATTAATGGAGGTATAAACAAATGCTTTTTGGTCTAAAAAAGTAAGGCGGTAATTTATCAATAAAATCCACAGAGACTACAGACTATGGGTAATGAGAAAAAGTCAAACATCTTGTTGGACACTGATGAGAAGTTTTGGTGCAAGCACAAACTGTTCAGCAATAGATTTAGAAAGGTTAGGTCACAGTTTGTAGTAGCTAGTTATTTTCAGGGTACCAGGGGGACATTATGAAACCATTTCATAAGATATATCTTCTCTTTCAAAGCTAGTTGAGTTAATTTCAATTATCAGCATTCAAAAGAAGTTGCAAGTTACAATAAATCCTCAGGACACAGAAACTAGGAAAGAAAAGATACAACCATATTTCATATGGATTCAGGAAAGTCAAAATCATGAGCAAAAGGAAACACCTTTCTGAGTTTCTCAAAAGTAGATTGTCATTAAGTGTATTGTATAGAAAACAGATTTTTGTAATTACATTGATGATCATATAAACTTCCGTTTACTAGCAGTCACTGTATGTCTATGATTAAGGCGTTTCAATGTCGAAACGCGTAAGACAAGTCTGCGCTGTTGTTCTTATGCTATTTTAGCCTATTGTATTTTTGTTTTCCATGAATAAAGCAGTTAATCTTATGCCTTGAGACTTGCTGGGGTTTCCTTCTTTTTGGTCTATCCTTGATGCACCTAATCAGTACAAAACAATCAAGAATGTTGGAAAGTAATATTGGCAATGGTAACTGTTGAGCAGCCTTCTTGTTGGTGGGAATTGCCAAATTGGTATGGCTAGAACTGTTCTTTGGTCCATATGAATGCCTACAGCTGAGATTTGGAATCCAAGGAAAGTTACTGAATCACTTCAAGTAAATACTTCTCTAACTTCACATAGAGATAATAGCATTATAAACAGGACATACATCACACCATGAAGAAGTCAAGATACTCTTCAAAAATGTAATTGAAAAAATAATACAATGTAGCTGGAGTGTTACAGAGGCCAGATTGCATCACTAAATATTTGAACTAACCATAGCTGGTTCTAATAGCTCTCCTCCAATCATTTGCATTAGTTTCTCTTTTCTGTAGTAGGCTGGAAGTTTATAGATTAACTAAAGTGAATATCAAATCTTAATAATTTTATTCATATCACATTAGTCTATGCAAGGCCAGAGAAGGAATTATCTTCAACAAAGAAAAAACTAAGGCCAGTAAGAGAAGCAGATATTTTTATATTAGTAGTTTTTACATTCATACACATTAGGTTCAATTAGGTTCAGTGAGTAAAAGCTCAGTTTAAATGTATAGTCAGAAAAATAATATGGGGGGGTGGGAGGTAAGACATGGGCGTCTTCCTTAGTTACTTAAAACAAAATAGGCTATTGAAAAATATTTCTTTATCTTTGATCTGTGTAATGTAAGAAATTGTTTACTATGTATAAAATAAATTATTATTTATTTGTATAGTTCCACAAAATTCCATATTCACAGGTTTTAATCATGCATATATTTCATATATTTATATGCTAGAAAGGAAGCCAAACAATAAGTACTTCCTTGCTTTAGATATGTTATTGGACAGTTGGTCAACTCTAAATGTATATGGTCAGCTGTGAGACATCAAGGTTCCAGAAACTATCTCCCTACCCCCAAAGAGACATCATGGGTTGGCTGGAAAAGGAACAGGTCAAATCAGTTATATTTCTATATACCTATACATTTAGAACTAGTTACATAAACTGCTGAGCGTGGAAGGAACAGTTCTGGAGGTTGCTGCAATTAGAACTAAGGAGGGTCAGCAGTTCTGAATAGTGCAGAGTGGAACTTTGGGAGCGCAGCAGTTTTTGAAGATCCTGAGTGAACATTGAGTCCTGGAGCTGCCCCTAAAGATCAGAAATCCATAACTAGAAAGTCTGGGAACACTGGCCTATCAGAGAGTGAGACCCCAAAAGATATTAGTTTAATATAAGTATTTATTAATGACTCTTAAAGAAGTAATATATCATATTAATTGTGTTATTTATGTAGTTTAGTGGTACATATTGTTTTACACTGTCTAGGTTTGTATTTTATTTTTCATCTACACAACTCATGCAACAGTGTTTTGATTTCTGTACACAATATGACATCTTTTTATTTATCACGTTTGTATGTCTTCATTTTGTCACCAGTTCCTAAAACAATGGTGATTTCTTCCAGTGAGAAGATTGACTGTATTGATTGTATATATACAAAAATCAAACAAGAAGGATATTTTTCTGAGAACGCAAATCTATATTTGGATTATACATCTTTAGTCAGGGCATTTTCAAGAGAAATTCTGATGTAGAAGAATGACTAACATCAAAAAAATTAAAACAGGTATATTTTAAGTACCAAAGGTATGTCACTGGAATAAATTATTGGCTGATAACTTATCCTGTAACTTTGGAATGAATTATGGTGTATATGTATAGAACCCCTTAATCGTTCCACAAAGATAAAAAATTAGTACAATAATAACTTGACCCAAAAGGTCACCCTTCCAAAATCTGAAAGCAGGATCGTGAGAGTAGCACACCTTTACAATCCAAGTTTATCAGGATAGGAGAAGATGACCAGAAAAACTGCAGCAAAGGCAGTGACTCAAAGAGAGAAAAAAGATCCAGTTGCTTCGGCTACACATCAAAAAGGGCTTTGGAGGTACATGGTTCAGGAAAGCTCAATGATGCATGCTTGCTATGATTACAGATAAATATGTTATGTTTGCCTGTCAAGCTGCCATAGAGGATCTGGCATCAAGAGTGGCTTGTACCCACACTCTGGCAAACTCCTCATTTAAAGCTTCAAACAACCCAAGATTAAATCATAAAGTTTGCATCATTGCACCTGGTTGACCCTCTTGTAAATTCTAAATTCTACAGGATGATACCCTTAAAAATATTCATCATAAGAGGTATGATGAGAATCTAATACAGGATACCCAGAGCTTCTAGCAAAGTATACTTGGGGAATTGACTTTTAATATCCAATCGATGCTGGGCCAGGAAAAATGATTAACTTTTATAAGCACAATGATCGGTCTGATCTTGGAAAAAAATAATCTATTAGTATGTGTGTGTTTTGGGGTAAAAAGCAGTTTACAAGAAGAACTACATTTAGTAGGAGGTAGTAGTAGAAGAGCAAACAATATTGGAAATGTCGCTCTATTGTTCTGTAAAGTTTGTGAGATGAAGCCAGAAGCAACTGAGCAAGCTAAGAAAACAGACAAGAACTAGGTTTGGATCCAGCAATAGATCAGGGGAGATGGCATAATTTCACTTGGTTAGTATGAGGCAATGGTCAGGGTACAGGTTTAGGTAGGGGTGGGGAAAGAAAATTACAGAAGTAAAAGTGGGATCAAACAGATGGGTGGGTGCGATGAGCAGGGAGCATCAAGAGGTCCAAACTTGAGGTCATAAACCCAGCAATAAAGCAGAGAAGGAGGGTCACAAACATGAGCAGACTTGCATGGAAACCTAAGTAAGGACACATACTGCAGTGTGTAGGCTCAAGCAGGTAAGTCACACAAACGCTGACAAACTATTTATAGGATCCATCATTGTTTTTTTCATGGACCTTTCATAAACCAAAACCAGGTGGTAAGTATATCTTATAAGCTTATCAAGTGTGCACACGGAAAGATATGACTAATATAAATTACAAAGGTAATTTCACCTTTTACTGCATAATTTTGCTCATACTGGGGGCAAACTCTTAAACTCATAATAAAAATAGTAAAAAAAAGCATGACAAAATCCATTTACCATATGTAAACCTTCCTGATGGTGCCTCAAACTATGACAAAAAGCGTTTGCACTATTTTGCTACAATAAAGATACAAAATTTATATTAGTCTACCGTAATTTACCTATCAATCCCTTGGATTTTGAAAGGGTTTCTAAAATTAAACCCATTTCAACCCATTTGAAAACCCTGCAGTAACCTATTTATTACACACATTCATGACTTGATAACACGCTAATGCATTGTACAGGGACAATATCACACCCATATTCCAATACATCAGGTTATTGAGAGTCCTAAGTTGCAGAACTCACTATACAGACCATGTTTTTTTAAAAACCCACTGTACAGACAACAATTTCAAAATCCCATTGCACAGATTGCGATTTCAAAAACCCACTGATCTCATTATACATTTGTAAATGTCTGTTTCATCCACTACTGAGGGACTATACAATAGTACTGATGAATAAAGGTTTAATGAATCTAGATCATATATTCATATATACATTTAGAATGGCATAAATAAAAAGAGAGAAGCGCTCAACCTGGGAACAAACAATAGCATAATAGCTTGTTCTATGGCTAGTTACCACCCTAGAAGCAGCCTTTTTTTTTGCTCAATATGTGCCTTTTACAGAGAGAAACTTTCCTGTAGCATATCAGTCTGATCCTGACTTAACAGTACAGTCCAGCCCCGAAATACCAGGCAATCCCTCTCTGAACAAGAGAAACGGCAAAACCCCAGATGTACGTTTCGGCCTAGTGTGGGCCTTATCAGTAAGGTGCAGCCATATCCCTCTAGGCACACTGAGCAACGGGTCCACGTCTGGATTCCCGCATCACACCTAGGGAGACTTCCCTAAGAGTCATAATCGGCATAAATAAAAAGAGAGAAGCGCTCAAATGGCTGCACCTCACTGACGAGGCCCAAACTAGGCCGAAACGTACGCCTGGGGTTTTGCCATTTCCCTTGTTCAGAGAGGGATAGCCTGGCATTTTGGGCTGGACTGCACTGTTAAGTCAGGGTCAGACTGATATGCTACAAGAAAGCCTTGCTAAAAAAAAGAATCTTTATCATATTATTGCAGGTTACATAACATTGAAAAATACAATGTTTCTGGCTTACTATAGTCCCTTAGTCATGTATGTAGTAGGCCTGAAACATTGGATTATGATCACTTAGAATTTGAAAAAATCACCAGATAGCTAGAAGTCATTTCAAAAGTCTTAAAAGTCTCTTGCATGCTCTGTCTGAACCATCAAAGATTTATTTTTTAATTTCACATTCCTTTAAAGCCCAGTTTCTCAACCTGTGGTACATGTACCACTGGGGGCACTTGGGACACAAGCAAATAGTACTCCAGAGCTTTCAAGTTACTATATATATTTATCATCCCCCCACATGCCAGAGATCTTGTGGATCGGTTAGGAATTACATACATATTTGGTTGAAATGCCCTGTAAATAGCACACCTGTGGTACAAAGTTTTTAATCTATGTGCTCGATTAGGTTTACCAACTAGCCCTAAACCCAAATTATGCATACTCCATTTAGAAATGCCTAAATGTTCAAAACCTAAGATATATATACTGTATATATTGTATGTTATGTTAAATTTGTGAACTGTGAAATTCACTTACTCCTACCCCTGCACCTTAACTTATAATATTAAAGGGACAGACTACACCAGAATTGTTATTTTTTTAAAAGAGATATAATACCTTTAATTCCCATTCCCTAGTTTTGCATAACCAACGAAGTTATATTAATATCCGTTTTACCTCTGTGATTACCTTGTATCTAAGCCTCTGCAAACTGCCCCTTTATGTCAGTTCTTTTGACCGACTTGCATTTTAGCCATTCCATGCTGACTCCTAGGTTACTCCAGGTGCATGAGCACAATGTTATTTACATGACCCACATGAACTAATGCCCTCTAGTGGTGAATTAAAAGAGGCATTGATTCAAGTAAGGAAAGCATAATTCTGTCACTATATAAAGCCCTGGTAAGACCTCACCTTGAGTATGGAGTGCAGTTCTGGGGACCGATCGCAAAAAAAGATATTGTAGAACTAGAAAAAATTCAGAGAAGGGCCACAAAGCTAATAAGGGGATTGGAGAATTTAAGCTATGAGGAGAGGCTAGCCAAACTGGGTCTGTTTTCTTTAGAAAAAAGGCAGTTGAGAGGTGACATGATTACTTTATATAAATATATTCAAGGCCCATATACAGAGAGGGCAGAAGCTCTGTTTATTCCAAGAAAATTGTTTAAGGTTGGAGGAAAGGAGATTTAATCTCCTGCAACAGAAACATTTTTTCACTGTAAGAGCAATAACATTGTGGAACTCATTACCAAAGGAGGTAGTGAATGCCAATACCCTAAATACATTTAAAACTTGTTTGGATACATTTCTGTCAATAAACAAAATTCATAGATATGATTGCTAGTATTAAATGGGTCACCTTTTAGTGGGATTATTTAAGCTTTACTGGAGCTTTTTGTAAGTATTTTAGATTTGTATAGGTTGAACTCGATGGACTTCGGTCTTTTTTCATCCTCATCTACTATGTTACTATGTTACTATGTAAAATGCATTAAAATAAGAGGCGGCCTTCAAGGGCTTACAAATTAGCATATAAGCCTCCTAGGTTTAGCTTTAACTAAGAATACCAAGAGAACAAAGCAACATTGGTGATAAAAGTAAATTGGAAAGTTGTTTAAAATGACATGCCCTATCTGAATCATGAAAGTTTATTTTAGACTGTCCCTTTAACTATATTTTTTTTAGAACATGGAACTAGGGGTTATTAAAGATATTTCTTCCCCTCCCTTTTGGTTTTTGCCAGGAGACTTAAATTACAAAAAAATGTTCTTCCCTTTCCTCCTTCCTTACATATAGAAGCCGAGAACATGAAAGTATAAAACCATCACTTAGCTTCTGATATGTATTGTCTTCTTGATGACTGTATTGATAATGATGTTTTCTTTTATCTTGTGTATGAAGACTACCTAATGGAGATATTTTATGATTGTTGAATTATCATACGTCTTTTCTGTTTTCAAATATGGTTCTAGATCTTCCTAGATAGATCAATACTCCTAGTGGAAAATAAGGCATCAACGTCTAAGACTGTTGTGTTTGAGGGTGATGTACAGACCATTATCTTTATTATATAGTTATGCAAGACATTCATATGATATGTATTGTACCTTCCTAGTATTGTGTATCACCCTGACTAATTTGTTTTGTCTTACGATGTCTGTGCATATTGCTAAAATACCTCAATAAAAATATTAAAATATAAATAAAAAAATATTATATAAATTTAACCCTGGTGAATATTAAGCTGTGTATCACAAACAGAGAAATGTTTTAGGTGAGCGCAAACGCTAAACAGTGAAAGGCAACAAAAGAAGTGTTATATATATATATATATATATATATATATATATATATAAATAAAACGTCCACAAAATGCAGGCACTCACTGGTCTTAGTAAAATATAACAATTTATTTAGAAATCATTAAAAAGACATAACGTTTCGGCACCAATATGTGCCTTTGTCAAATGTCAGCATGTAACCAAACGAATATGCAGCACACTTAAAATCAATATGACACACATTTAAAATCATACCCCTTTTAAAGATGTGAGCAAACTAATTACCGCCATGCCTCCACTCGCGTCTTCCCATCCATGGCAATGACGTCACGTACGCACGCTGCGTGCCTAGCGTGATGACGCATGGCACGGCGTTGCCATAGCGACGTCGGATAGCCACACGCGTCAGAGTAGGGAGTGACTTAATCACGCATACAGATTACTATCAGGGACGTCTGTGTGTACTTGTTGCTAATAGCAACCAAAACAATCCACAATATGTATAGCGTGTTTAATATTTTGACATAGCGGTTTACAGACATAACATTAATGATGTTAGAAACGTATTATTAAATGGCATATTAGAACATAGTCTGTTAGATGATAGATCCAAATGTGTAATTTCTATATGCGGAAAAACTGTCAAGCTCAGAAAAAGAAGGAGGCCAATCTGAGGGCCATCCTTAAAGAATGGGCACGAAATGCCAGACTAGACAGTAAAGGCAAGAGCATAAAAGAAACATAACACCTTGTCAATGCAATACATGATACATATTATAGATGAAGATAAGCGAAAACTGTCACTATTAACTGTATCATTATTACATTTGTAACCCCTGGTGCAGGTCATTAGTAGATGCATTAAGCAACATAATTATCTAAATACATTGTAGCATCATGCCACCCTGGGGTACAGATAGAAACTTTTTAGTGAGTAGTGAGGTATCATTTAGATATGTCCAGGGCAATAACTCTTCAGTGTGGTATTAATAGAATGGACTAAAGTCCAGTGAGGTGTTGAGGCCTTTAGGGACCAATGTGTCCAACCTGTGGATCCATCTGCTTTCAAGTTGGAGCAGTCTATTAGCCCTATCACCCCCTCTTGGCATGGGGGGGACGTGGTCAATTAACATGGACCTAATACTTGACACGGAGTGTTTCAATGCCACACAGTGGCGTGCCACTGGCTGATCTGATTCGCCAGATTTCAATGCAGCACGAATTGCACACCGATGGTTCGCCATCCTATCACGGAAGGGGGTAATCGTCTTACCCACATATACACTGGAACAAGGGCAAATCAGTATGTATATTACATAGTTACTCATGCAACTCAGACGATGGTTTATCTTGTACCTCTTGTTTGAATGTGGGTGCTGGAACGAATTACCCCGAGTCATACTATTACATGTAGTGCAATTACCACAGGGAAAACACCCCATTTTAGAGGTTTTAAGCCATGATTCCTTATGATAGTGTTTAATAGGATCCGATTTTACTAAATGGTCCCTGAGGTTTTTGGCTCTGCGATAGACCAATTTCGGAGGTGGCATATTCCGAAAAGGTAGCGTTGGATCAGTCTCCATGACCGGCCAGTGTTTACGCACTGCTCCTGTCAATTTTTCATTACCAGGTGTATAGGTGGTAACCAGGTTGAGCTGTTCGTGTTTAGCTTTGCTCTGTTCTTTGGGGCCATCCATACATAGCCTCTCTTGTGTTTTAATAATTTCAGCCCTGGCATACCCTATGTTACTCAATTTTTTGCCCATCTCCTCCAACTGAGTGGTACGTAGTGATAGCTCACTATTGTTTCTCAGGACTCTGGTGAGCTGGGAAGTGATGACACCTTGTTTTTGGTGTGCAGGGTGGAAGCTTCTGGCATCTAATAAAGAGTTGCGGTCCGTGGGTTTAGTGTACAAGGATGTACCAAACCGCAATTTGCCTGATTCATCCACCTTGAACACATTCAAATCAAGAAAATGTACACAACTTAAATCATATTCAAGCTTAAAACGTATAGGAGACTCCATGAGGTTCAAACGTGTCACCCACTCACGCAAAGATGCTTCACTACCCCTCCAGATGAGGAACACGTCATCAATATAGCGTGTATAATATTTCACCTTGGGGTTCTCAAAGGGCTTCATGAGTTCATGCTCATACCATGCCATAAAAATATTAGCGTAAGTGGGTGCCACGTTCGAACCCATGGCAGTCCCTGAAATTTGTAAATAATAACTTTCCTCAAACTTAAAGGAGTGGGTCACCAAACTTGATGGCCTTGTAAATAAGTATCGTACTGATTTGATTAATTTCAAAAATAAGAAACTCAATAATGTTGAGAATGATTATAGAGAAAGGAGGGTATATAGATGGCTATATGGTAAAGAGGATGGCACATATAGACGGCGTAGAAATCTTAGATCTAGAAATACACTAAGTAAGTCACTCCCTACTCTGACGCGTGTGGCTATCCAACGTTGCTATGGCAACGCCGTCCCATGCGTCATCACGCTAGGCACGCAGCGTGCGTACGTGACGTCATTGCCATGGATGGGAAGACGCGAGTGGAGGCATGGCGGTAATTAGTTTGCTCACATCTTTAAAAGGGGTATGATTTTAAATGTGTGTCATATTGATTTTAAGTGTGCTGCATATTCGTTTGGTTACATGCTGACATTTGACAAAGGCACATATTGGTGCCGAAACGTTATGTCTTTTTAATGATTTCTAAATAAATTGTTATATTTTACTAAGACCAGTGAGTGCCTGCATTTTGTGGACGTTGTGGATTATTTACAGCAGAGCACCGTGGCATTTAAACAAGTGGTGAGATTGTGCTTTCCCCTCAAGGAACTGAATATATATATATATATATATATATATATATATATATATATATATATATATATATATATATATGTTGAATTTGAAGGAATAGTAGAAATTACAATAAATCCTTTTTAGAGTATATCTGACCCCCTACATTTGCCCTTGTTCATGGAACCAGGGTAAACTTGACAACATCAAAGATATGCAGAGGTGTCTTACCTTTAACAATATGGGTGGTTTTAAATTAATACTATATACATGTTGTGGTTAGGGGGTAGTTTCTATTGAAAAGGTTGAGAAACATTGCTTTAAAAGGGACAAAGGTGTGAAATATATTAGAGAATTGAATTATTGCACTTTTACTTTCAGATAACTATGGTCTCAATTACAATCTCCAAAAATCTTACCCAGTATTGGATCGCCAAACACTACCGATAACTGCTTGTTAACTTACATAATGTGTGATTTCCATTTACCAATAATGGCACTGTTTACAATAATGAGTGTTAATCATTGAAAACTGAATCAATACATGAACAATACAACTGTTCTATAAGCTGCCCAGCCACTCTCAGCAGCTGACCAAGCCACTCATCCTAATTCTCCCCTCTCCTTTCAGTCCCCTCTATCTCTGTCACAACTGTCGGTATCTTGTAAAGATGTTTTTTTTTGTGTGTATTTTTTTTTCCATGTAATTGATGGTGATATCCAATATAATTTTTATATGATGTGATTCAACACTAATTGCTATTGTTGGCATAGGAGGCACCATCTTGTTTTTTGGGCACAAGCAGGCAAAGACAGGCAGCTGTCTGATGTGTGTTGTTAGTTTATCTAAGGGTTTTTGTCAGCTGGATTGTGATCACAGAAGCCTATGCCGTCCATGCATCGTATGAGTAACTTTTCAGATACCACATCCAGTATTTTTTCCAATACGAGTATGTTGTTATTGTTTTCATTGCGATCATGCCGATGTTGAAGAATGTGTATCGGGAGCCAAAAAACACAATTGACTAGATTGCAATCAACCCCTATACCATACCATACCATAACCATTAACATTAGAATTAAAAAAAACTCTAGAAGAAATAAAATCTTCCGGATTCATGATCAGATGGAAACGATGAAATAAAAGGCTTGGTAGTTCTCTATATTAGCTTTTAAGCTATACTACAGCAATTAGAAAGATCTGTCTCAGTTTTTGAATACTTAGCTTCACAGACTATAAAAAATATATATTTTTTTAATATGATGGGGAACCAGAATGACTGCTATCAAGTTGCTCTTATCCCATTATAGGGCTATCACCTTTTCTGAAAAAAATACGGGCCATGGGGGTTCATTAGCATATACTGTATGTGCATAACTAATTGTACAGCATAAATTAGAACTAAAGTTACTAGGAAATAATCATTAGTTTATAATTAGATTCTGAAATGCTTAGAAGACGTTTCATCATGATAGCATCTTTATTTCTATATTTAATCTTTATTTTCAATTTTGAATTGAAACTTAAAAAGGGACAGTCTGGTCAAAATTAAACTTTCATGATTCAGATAGGGAATGCAATATTAAACAATTTTCCAATTCCCTTTTATCATCAAATTTTATTTGATCTCTTGGTATTCTTAGTTGAAAGCTAAACCTAGGTTTGCGCATATGCTAATTTAAAGCCCTTGAAGGCTACCTCTTATCTCAATGCATTTGACAGCTTTTTACAGCTAGAGGGCATTAGTTCATGCATGGCATATAGATAAAATTGTGCTCACACCCATAGAGTTACTTATGAGAAGGCACTGATTGGCTAAAATGCAAGTCTGTCAAAAGAGCTGAAATAAGGGGTCAGTCTGCAGAGGCTTAGATACAAGGTAATCACAGGGGTAAAAAAGTATATTAATATTACCGTGCTGGTTATGCAAAACTGGGGAATGGATAATAAAGGGATTATTGATCTTTTTAAACAATAAAATTCTGAAGTAGACTGTCCCTTAAAACATACTGGTCATGTCGGTAAGATACCGGCTGGGTGGTAATCCTATCCTGACTTCCTTTCCAGTTTTAGTGAATGTAGACATGAGTGGTTACGTGAGAGATTCCAGGCTAGTAGCAGTAGTTTTTGTTCCTAAACAGACGTATTTCACAACTGCATCCAAACAAAGAAGGTTTGTGAGACAGACGTGTCAGCAGATGGAATGTGGAACAATCGAACAATGACAACAACTGCATTCATTTTGCACACATTTATCCCCAAGTCACAATGGGCTCAACATTTTCATAGTGCAGTAAAAATACCAGCAAACCAAAGAGAATGTGAGATTACTGTGTGGAACATTCCTTGAGTGATGCATCTTTAAGTCTGAAAACTATACCTGATGGTAATAGCAGTAATCAAATACTTTACATTATTCGGTATACAGCCTGCTTCTTCGTGTAAGGTTTGATTTTATAATATTTTTCACTCTGTGCAGCACATGCATTTTTAAGCAACAAATATTCTAACCAGTGGAACATAAAAAAACTTAAAAACTGCTACTTATGATAAATTCAGGTGGAGCTTAAAGGGACATGAAACCCATTTTTTTTTTCATGAATCAGATAGAACATACAGTTTAAAACAACTTTCCAGTTTACTTCTATGATCAAATTTGCTTCATTCTCTTGGTATCATTTGTTGAAGGAGGTTTATTTGCAAACATAATAGCAAGTTAATGGCAAGTTTTCAAAAGTGGATAGTTTGCAAGTACAAAACTTTTCCAACAACTCGGAATACAAGAGAAAATAGTGTACTATTAGCACTTTGTGATATCCATTTAAATTATATATATATATGGGGGGGCGGAGCCTGACTGAGCTTAGAGATGGATGCGTGATCTCTGAGCTCTGAGCTGAATAACAATATAAAGTCAGCAAAATAGTCTAACTATATTTCTGAACTACCCTAAAAGATAGTGTGAGGTCTTTGGACACTAGAGCCACCAACTAAACAGGGGTTTACAGCAACCAGACCTGCAGAAACACTTAGCAAATGCGCTACAGATTCGCGCCGAAAACAGACCGGCCTTCACAACAGTAATGGCGTGCGGCATAAGAGCCGCATATATCACCATGGCCTGACGTTGCAGCTGCGAGGTAACCAACGAGGTAGTGCACGGGAGAGACACGGACTTAACCGCTACAAAGGGACTTTCTACCTAGACCGGTCCGCTCTGACTGCACTACTGACAGATACCGGACAGACCCGCAAAGAAATTAATCAAGGGCGCTGCAGCTCAACGCCGAAACCAGCCCTCACATCGGCAACAGTGCGCCGCACAAGAGCCGCTTACCACGCAACACTCTGACATCGCGGCTAGGAGGAAACCAACGGGGAAGTACACAGGAGCAGCACGGCCATGACTGCTACAAGTGGGCTTTCTATTCAAGCCGGTCCGGTCCCAGATCGTCATACAGGTAGGCTGCACCCATAAGTAACAAACACAGGCCTGATGACAGCCACCTCATATATTGAAATATAGCGAACAGCTACAGAGAGAGACAGATACTCCTCCTTTTGCCTCTCTTCACTCTCACACACCTTAAAAGCCACAGCACTTAAGGGACGCTAAAGCAAAAGATGCCTAGTATGCAGAGGCATTAGTCACAACTAAATGGGCCACAATATCATACGAGTACAATAAAACAGGAAGGGACCATCTTATATAATAAGGAAAAGAACTGAAGCTACTACATCTCATATAATTATTGTGAGGCAAATTCTATCAAAAATTACTAGTTCACAGAGGGGGGCGTGTTCTGGTAACTGCAGTGCAATCCCTGCTGTATGTGCTTACACAGTAATGAGCCAGAGATATTAGAAGACTGATACCCTTTACTATATCTTCTCCTTCAGACAGCTCTACTTCCCTTAATTAACTAGAGACACTCTTCATCTGGGCAATAGAGGTTCTATGCAAGAGTGGGACAATATCCCCAACCTGGGGCATTACTCATCTGCACAGCAAAGTTTCTAGGCATTAGTAAGACACTTTCACCAATCTGAAGGTCCCTTAATTTTTTATGCTACTACTCTACTATATATAAATCCATCCTATCCCTGACAACAAGTAACTAATATGTCAACTAAAAGACCTGGAAAGGGAGATAAGGCGAATAGATCTTCAAACGTGAGTACCTTCTTTAAGTCTGCGCGTCACACCAAACCATCAGACCCAACGACTATGGAGGCGGAAAGAGAATCAGACACAGAGTTAGATCCCTCATCCCATGATGAGGTAATCCCGGTAACAAAAGCAGACCTTAAAGACCTTGTTTCCAAACAGGACATTGCGGCAAATTTTGAGAAACTCTGGGGAAAAATTGACTCAATGCATATATCACCATGGCCTGACGTTGCAGCTGCGAGGTAACCAACGAGGTAGTGCACGGGAGAGACACGGACTTAACCGCTACAAAGGGACTTTCTACCTAGACCGGTCCGCTCTGACTGCACTACTGACAGATACCGGACAGACCCGCAAAGAAATTAATCAAGGGCGCTGCAGCTCAACGCCGAAACCAGCCCTCACATCGGCAACAGTGCGCCGCACAAGAGCCGCTTACCACGCAACACTCTGACATCGCGGCTAGGAGGAAACCAACGGGGAAGTACACAGGAGCAGCACGGCCATGACTGCTACAAGTGGGCTTTCTATTCAAGCCGGTCCGGTCCCAGATCGTCATACAGGTAGGCTGCACCCATAAGTAACAAACACAGGCCTGATGACAGCCACCTCATATATTGAAATATAGCGAACAGCTACAGAGAGAGACAGATACTCCTCCTTTTGCCTCTCTTCACTCTCACACACCTTAAAAGCCACAGCACTTAAGGGACGCTAAAGCAAAAGATGCCTAGTATGCAGAGGCATTAGTCACAACTAAATGGGCCACAATATCATACGAGTACAATAAAACAGGAAGGGACCATCTTATATAATAAGGAAAAGAACTGAAGCTACTACATCTCATATAATTATTGTGAGGCAAATTCTATCAAAAATTACTAGTTCACAGAGGGGGGCGTGTTCTGGTAACTGCAGTGCAATCCCTGCTGTATGTGCTTACACAGTAATGAGCCAGAGATATTAGAAGACTGATACCCTTTACTATATCTTCTCCTTCAGACAGCTCTACTTCCCTTAATTAACTAGAGACACTCTTCATCTGGGCAATAGAGGTTCTATGCAAGAGTGGGACAATATCCCCAACCTGGGGCATTACTCATCTGCACAGCAAAGTTTCTAGGCATTAGTAAGACACTTTCACCAATCTGAAGGTCCCTTAATTTTTTTATGCTACTACTCTACTATATATAAATCCATCCTATCCCTGACAACAAGTAACTAATATGTCAACTAAAAGACCTGGAAAGGGAGATAAGGCGAATAGATCTTCAAACGTGAGTACCTTCTTTAAGTCTGCGCGTCACACCAAACCATCAGACCCAACGACTATGGAGGCGGAAAGAGAATCAGACACAGAGTTAGATCCCTCATCCCATGATGAGGTAATCCCGGTAACAAAAGCAGACCTTAAAGACCTTGTTTCCAAACAGGACATTGCGGCAAATTTTGAGAAACTCTGGGGAAAAATTGACTCAATGCATACCGCTGTCACTTCTAGTCTTACCGACATTAGAACAGATATAGCAGATCTAGGAGGCAGACTGGAAGCCTTAGAGGAGCACAGAGACACAGTAACTGATGAACTAGAAGCTTCTTCTCAGGCCCTACAATCGCAACAACAACCCATCAATGATCTACAAGACAAGGTCGACGACCTAGAAAATAGGTCACGCAGAAATAATATTAGGCTTAAGGGGGTCCCGGAAACGGTTACTAACCATGATCTTAATACATATCTGCAGCACTTGTTCAGAAGTATAACTGGGGAAACAGAAGAATCAGAGTTTGCTATTGAAAGAGCTCATAGAGCGCTAAGAGCAAAACCTAAAGAAGAAGCACCTCCTAGGGACGTTATTATAAAATTCTCATTCTTCCAGGATAAAGAGAAAATACTTCAAGCTTCCAGGAGTAAACCAACCTATAAATTTCAAGGAGGTGTTATACAGTTCTTCCAAGACCTCAGCCTTAGGACTCTCCAAAGAAGAAGCACCTTACGTCCTTTAACATCTCTCTTGCGGAAAAATCAAATTAAATACAGATGGGGCTTCCCCTTCACTTTGCATATCATCAAAGACAACAAAACCCTCACAGTCCACGAAGCTGCAGATATTCCTACCACCTGCAAACTATTGGGGCTGGATACCCCAACCATTCCATCTGAAGATCTACCACACCCATCGCCGGGTACTTCCAGAAGGTCAGGATGGACAAAAGTAAATCATAAGAGAGCTAAGAAATGACACCATCCTATTACGGGAGAAAGTATTTGCTCCTTGGCCTTGGGACTTCAAGCGAGGAATGGAGTTCTTATCTAGAACTATTGCTTAGAGGTCTACATCTCCGGGTACTCTCTGACTGAAGTACCTACTGAGAAAAGTCTGGCTACACAACCCTTGAGAAGAGATAAATTTTACAATTTCCCTCCTATAGTGTGAGGGAGGATGTTAAGAAAAGTTAATTTCTGTTTGGTATTCACGTTTAAAATCCATGTTCAGTTATTTTAATATTGACTATAAGCTGCTGACACTTCAGCTAACTGTATAATCTCTGTTATTAGTCAGCTCCGCTCTATTACCCTAAATAGTTATTAGTAATAATGTACAATTACCTACCAGTTAGGTGTAACAGTTGTTATTACATATGTTGTTTTTCTTGTTTGTTTTTCATTAATGTCCTTTTCCTAATATTTCTTATTTTTTTTAAGGGAGCCGGGACTGCTCTTCCCCCCAGGTCAGAACAATATACTAATGTCTTAATGATGGAACCACTTACCTCTCCAAGGTTGTATGTATTGCAAGTCTGTATTCTTCGATGTGCAAAGATAGTACACCACACGTCACTAACTACATGATCCCAAAAATTCACCTTGTATCTCACAATGTGAGAGGTTTAAACACCAACATTAAAAGACGCACAGCCATGTCCCAATATCATTGCTTAGGGGCCAATATTCTATTTCTCCAAGAAACCCATTTTACTAAAGACATAATCCCGAAATATTGGGCCAGAAATTTCACACAACATTTCCATGCAACGACGGAAGCTAAAAAACGAGGGGTGTCGATTCTTATTCACACTAACTTAGCGTTTAAACACGAATCCACGATAGCGGATAAAGAAGGGCGATACCTCATAATTAAAGGCCAGTTTGGTGAGACTAGTGTTATTTTATGCAATTTATATGCCCCTAACGACAACCAACACTCTTTTTTTAACCATGTATCTTACCTGCTTACTAACTGGTCCCAACATAAAGTGATATTGGCGGGTGATTTTAACATTACCATGACCAAATTTATAGAGTCCAACACCAAACTTACAGCTAAACAAATCAGACACAATAAAATAGTTAACTCTATTCAGGAACATCTAGCTCCACACGCTTTACTCGACTCATGGTTTACATTATATGGAAACACATCAGATACCACTTTCTATTCAGCAGCCCATAAACAATACACAAGACTAGACTATGTGTATGTTAGCCAAACTCTACAGCCACTCCTCCAAACATCGTCAATCCAAACTTGTGTGTGGTCGGACCACTCGATACTCTCTTTGCACCTGGAGGGGTTTGTAGACACCAAAAGAGCCAGAACTTGGACTTATGATCCGTCATTTTTAAAAAAATCCCTTACATAAAGATAAATATGCCAAATCCTTAACTGAATTCTGGGATCTTAATGGGGGATCCACATCTAATCCAATATCTCCCTGGGCAGCACATAAAACATACATGCGAGGAATACTCATCCAAGACAAATCCCTCAGAAATAGACAACACAGAACTCAACTAACACAATTGCACAAAGAGATTTCTGAACTAGAAAGACATCATAAGCACACCCAGAATGAAGAAATCTTATCTACTCTCAAGGCTAAGAAAGACAATTTAGCTAACATATTAAACAGTCAATCAATTAGAGCAATTCACAAACTAAACACACATTATTACATTTATACAAATAAACCTGACAAATACTTGGCAAACAAACTCAGAGATAGATGTAAGGCATCTATTATTCCCTCTATTTTATCGGCAAACGGCACCTCCGTGTCCCATCCACAGCACATAGCAGACACGTTTGCAGACTTCTATGGGGAATTATACGACGGTAATAAAGTAATGCACTCAAACACCATAGAATCCCAAACTACGGAGTTTCTAAAGGAAGCCAATCTACACACTCTCACAAAAGAAGATAACGACACACTAAATGCACCAATTACAAGAACAGAGGTCTTGCTGGTCATAAAGGACCTTAAGACAGGGAAGGCAGCAGGACCAGATGGGTTTGCGGGGGAGTACTATAAAACATTTAAAGAAATACTAACCCCATACCTCACAGATCTTTGTAATCTTATTCTAGAGGGACACAGCATCCCGAAAGACATGTTACAAGCAAAAATAGTTGTGATCCCTAAACCTGGTAAAAATCATAGATTATGTGCAAGTTACCGTCCAATTTCGCTCATCAATCAGGATCTGAAAATACTAACTAAGATTTTAGCCAATAGACTAAAACATATTCTCCCAAAGCTCATCCACCCAGATCAGGTAGGGTTTGTGAAAGATAGAGAAGCTCCAGACAACGTGCGTCGGTTGATAGACATTATAGACTATGTGGGGGGAACTCGGATGCCTTCTCTGCTCCTCTCGTTGGATGCGGAGAAGGCATTCGATAGAGTGGACTGGAGATACATGTCTGCGGTGCTACATCAGATGGGATTCGGGGGTGCCTTTATTAAGGCCTTAAACGCAATTTATTCAAACCCCTCTGCCCAAGTGTCTATTTCAGGATATAAATCCAAGACTTTCCCCATACTGAACGGCACGAGGCAAGGGTGCCCGTTATCCCCTCTTCTTTTTGCGATATGTATTGAGCCTCTTGCTGCCAAAATTAGACTAGCAACAGCCATTACGGGGGTTAAAGTCAAAGATCAGGAATACAAATTGACACTCTTTGCGGATGATATCCTTCTAACACTGACTAAACCTCTCACGTCATTAACTAACCTATATACACTCCTAGATCAATTCTCTCAAATTTCGGGATATAAAGTCAATCTTGATAAATGTGAAGCAATGTCCCTGGGGCTCCCACAACACACCAAAAAAAACATAGAAATTAACTTCGAGATTAGGTGGGTCACTCACTCGCTTAAATACTTAGGAATACACCTAACGCCCCAGATCAACCAATTATACAAGTATAACTATGAACCTTTATATAAAGAGATTGGGAAAAACTTACGCAAATGGAAGACGTACACTTTTTCGTGGTTAGGCAGACTAGCATCAGTCAAAATGACGATTTTACCCCAGATACTATATCTATTTAGGACTCTCCCTATAAAAGTGCTGTTAAAGGACCTAAAGAAGCTACAAAGAGACTTAATAGCATTTATCAGGGGTAATAAAACAGCTCGGATAACAACTACACTTATAACAAGACATCGAAGACTGGGGGGAGTGGGAGCACCCAATATAATATATTATTATAGAGCAGCAAGGCTAGCCCAGACGACACTACTAGGGGGAAGATATGGGGAGATTGTATGGACTAACCTGGAAACCAAACTAAGAGATTCAACACACCCTGACGATATCTTATGGCACAAACACTCACCAAGGGATTTCATAGACAAACCGGGTTTACAAGTCACAACGCACACAACTCAAATGTGGTCTTACTTGACCAATAGACAAAACTTACTGTCCACTCCAACACTAATATGTCCAATTAGATACCTAATTCCCTCGGATTTACAACATACAATAGATAAGTGGGCCAATAAAGGCCTATACAGGGTTGCAGATTGGATGGTTGGTAGAAAACTTAAGACATTTATCCAAATCCAGGCCCAGTTAGATACAGTAAAGCTACAGTGGTTCCAATACCTCCAAGTCAACTAGGCAATTCATGAATATACTAGAGATCTCCATCCGAACATACCCACTGCACTGGAGGGTCTACTTCAGTCCACTCACAGACCCAAGGGGGCCATTTCCAAATTGTACATACAGATACAAACAACTGGCACTACAGTTAAGACTAACCTACTCATGAACTGGGAGAGAGATCTAAATATCTGCAAAGATAAAGCATGGTGGGATGATGTGTTTAATTCAGCTGGTAAGGGACTATTAAGCGCAGACATGAGAGAAAACACAACCAAGACCATGTTTAGATGGTACCTGACCCCAATAAAAACAGCCCACATGTCATCTAATCATAACAGATACTGCTACAGGGGATGTGGGGAAATAGGCTCATACTGTCATATGTGGTGGGAGTGTAGGACAATAAAAGGAATCTGGACTAAAATATCCAACCTACTTAGCTCAGTCTTGGAAGAGCTTATTCAGTTGACCCCGATTCAAGCTCTGTTACATGTACCTCTACCACAATTCAACAAGCAGATAAACACATTTATTAGAATCGTTTGTACGGTCACCAGAATTTGCATAGCAAAATACTGGAAAACCTCAGCTCCTCTTCCTTGGGAGGAAGTATACAATAGAATTGCCTTAACATACCGGTTATATGAATCAGCTTCACAGGTACTAGATACACAAGCACAGTTCGAAAAGGTCTGGTTTTACTGGACATTGAACTCGACAGCTAACACTTTGACCTAATTATGTTCCTAACGATTAGCAGCCCTGACAACTGACCTGAGGAGAGCTGGGGGAGAGGAAGGTCTCGGCAACCCAATTTACCCCCCCCTTTTTTCCCCTTTTTTTTTTTTTTTTCTTTTTTTTTTTTTTTTTTTTTCTCTCTTCCCAATTCAATTATTAGGAGTTCCAGAGAGCATTAACAATGAGTAATTGGGACTTTTTTGATCCTATTTTGTTAATGTTGTAGATTTTTTTGTAATCCATTGTTATAGTTTTATGAAAATTGATACTCTTGAGACAACACACCTTGGAATCACCTAGAAAATGATTGTTGGTGGGATTCGAAAGACACGCTGAGCCGTGCGAACATGAAGAGGTTGAACATTACTTTAGCTCTTGTTAAGCAAAGACAACAAAATTCATATAGAAAACTGATGTGTTCTCCCATACTGTAATATTTTCTACCTAAAACTTCATGCTCTACATTTTAAGCTATAGATAAATTAGTTGTTCCATTGATGTGAAAATATATGCTGTAATCTGTTTATCCATAATAAAAAGATTTAAACATAAATTATATATATATATATATATATATATATATATACACACATACATTGTGCACGTTAAAATGTTTTAGCTAAATACCAACAGCTTATAATATCTGGTGGAGCTTTACATATTGAGCGAAACCAAGTGCAACATAATATGCCAAACATTTGTACCCTCTAATTTTAGGGGCTAGAACTATACCTGATTTAAAGCGACATTAAACACAAACTTTAATTTCCTGTACAGTGTCTATGTGAAGTAAAAAAAATGAGCAATTTGCTTGTATTTTTTCCCCCACTCACCCTAAAAAGGCTGTACATCCTGCAGGATCCAGAACCCTGACACTGCAACATTTTACACAGTGCAGGAGCTTCTTTATATCTGTCCTAACTTACCAGAGCAAAGAAAATAATATAAACATATTTAAGGAGCTTCTTTTTTTTTTTGTAAAGGGGCATCACTCTGGGCTGGAAAACAAGTAACAGTCCACTGTGGTAAAAAAAGATGGTTTTAAATGTTATTAAAACATGTATTTTTCAGGCAGAGGTTTTAAATGAATTGCTATATTACTGTAATGTCCCTTTAATTTGGAAAACTGTATATTAGAAGTAATTACATTAACCTTTTTCTTTCTTTGCAGTTTGCACTATCCTTTTTAACAGATATTCAATGTGAGCAGCCTGAAATAATTGTAATTCTTTTAGTTTTATAACTTTATCAGTTTGGTACAGTGTCAGCAGTACTGCTCTATTTTTCTTATGTACTGTTCTTATAGGAGATGAGTTCTTATGTCACTATTTTTATCAAGAATTGCTTGATTTACTATAAGTGTTTTATTTATATATGCTTTGGACTTACTAGTTTTGTAATCAGGGTACATATTTGATATTCTAGTATTTAGTTGTACCCACCACCAGGGCCGCCACTAGAAATCCCCCCCCCTCCCTTTGACATGTGCAAATTTTGACCAAGTGACTAAAACGTATATGCACTTTATTCTTAAGTGTAGTCAAACTTGGAAATGTTGTAAAAGGTAGTAACACACAAACACAGAAACACACAGACACACTCATACACTGAAACACACACTCACACATAAGGATTCACATATAGGGGTCTATTTATCAAGCTCCGAACGGAGCTTGATGCCCTGTGTTTCTGGTTAACCTTCAGGCTCGCCAGAAACACAAGTTATGAAGCAGTGGTCTAAGGACCGCTGCTCCATAACCTGTCCGTCTGCTCTGAGGAGACGGACAGAAATTAACCCGATCGAATACGATTGGGTTAATTGACACCCCCTGCTAGCGGCCGCAAATCTTCAGGGGGTGGTATTGCACCAGCAGTTCACTAGAGCTGCTGGTGCAATGATAAATGCCGACAACGTATGCTGTCTGCATTTATCGATGTGCGGCGGACATAGTTCGCTATAGGGGATCATGTCTGGCCGCACAATGATAAATGGACCCATAGACACTCTAGCAGACACGCAAAGAAACACACAAACACACTCAGACACAGACACCCAAACAGACACTCAGCACTTGTTTGCGATTTACAAAACAAAATATGGAGTTCTGATTATCTTTTTGTCAAGGAAGATGACAACTAAATGATGACAACAGCATGCAGTGGCTGAAAGGAAGGGCCCTGAACTGCCTAAACAATAATTTAAAGCTTAAATGGTGGTTTGGTGACTTCCGGAAAGGTCTCAGTCTCAAAGTCTGTAGAAAGATGTGAATAATCAGTAGTAAGGTCAAAAACAGACAATGGACACACACACACACAAATGCATGCACAAACTTGCACATACACCCAAGGAAACACTGACAGAGACAGCCTCAGAAAATACACAAAGACATACACACACACAGAGAGACAACCACATAAAACACACAAAGACATACATACACACCCTCACTGAGACATCCACAGAAAACACAGACATACACACACTCTCACAGAGACACCCACAAAAATGCACAGACATACACACAACGTCACAGAGACAGCGACAGAAAACACACAGACATACACACACACCCTCACAGAGGCATCCACAGTAAACACAGACATACATACATATATACATACACACACACACACACACACACACATAGACATCCACAGAAAATACACAGACATACATACACACACCCTCACAGAGACACCCATAGAAAAAGCACAAAGACATATGCACACACCCTCACAGACATCCACAGAAAATGCACAAAGACATACACACCCACCCTCACAGAGAGACCCACAGAAAAAATACATACACACTCATAGAGACACAAACAAAAGCACAAAGAGATAAACACAGACACCCACAGAAACACTCACATAACATACCATATATCAACAGTGTGTGACATGCATGATAAAAAAAATTACAGAAATTAATAGATTACTTTTTAAAGAATTATATTTGTAAATGTGCAAACAAAATTTATTCTGTGAATTCAAAATTGTACATTAATGATCTGGGTAGATAGCTAGATGAAGAAAAGTACTTTTGAAAGGTTGTTCCCCCCCCCATTTTCCCCACCAAGAGCACCACTTCAAATATGGTGTACAAATGTTCCCATCTGTCAGCTGTACTTATGGATTTTGAAAATGCTGTACTCTATATGGTCTTGGTGAAACCATAAGCTGTGGTACTCAGTCTCATACCATTAGATCTGGTTAAATACAGGATTTAGGCTTGTTTGTATGTATTTCAATGTTAAGTCAGCTGTAGTATAAACTGAACAGTGTTAAGTTAACCTGTCTTATTTCAAATACTGAGCAATAACATTTTATGCAGATGTAAAAATCTTAGATAAAATGCCTCCTTGCATCTGGAAAGTCCTTGCATAAAGGGGCAGTAAACTGGAATGTAATTTTAATTTTTTTTTTTTAAAAAAACTCATATCTGCCAAAAGGGCACCTACCATTTGTGTATTGAGGAGGAAACATTTCTGCATGGCTTTAAACATAGAATTTCTACAGCATTGTCAAATAATCATAAATACACTGTTGTATATTGCTAAAAAAAAAAGTGGTTTTATGGACCCCAGGCCCCACCATACAACTACTACCACACTGAAATTACAATCCAAAATTGCACAAAGAAATAAAACACATTTACTAAGTAAGTCCTACCTCATGTCTGTCTCACACTGTGCATAGTGGTTTAGTGCACACTCAGAAATCCTCTCAAATGCTAATGCTTTACTCCTTGTAATAACATTTCCCAAGCTCAATAACACTCTGCTGTAGTACCCTCTGGTGGCTGCCAAAATTCAAAAATATATATTTTTTTTTTAATTTATTTTTTTTAATAATAGTTGTTCTTGCCCCATGGGGCCCCCTGGCCCATTGGGCCCCTGACAGGAGTCACCACTGTCACCCCCTGATGGCCGACCTGCCCACCACCTGGAACATTTTACACACCTATGTAACAGCAATTTTCATTTTGTACTGTAACTATTATTCTTCTGCCATACACCCTGATTTGTATTTACTTTCAAAAAAATTCAAATAAAGTTTTGAACTTTGATTAAAAAATCAGACTAAATTACTGTATATGCAGTCTACTTGTACAAGCACACGTTGATTTAAAAAAAAATGCATATTTTGTTCACTGAAAACAACTATTTTATATTTTTATCTTTTGCAATTCTATGCTTAAAGGGACAGTCAACACAAAAAAAATGTTTTTGTTTAAAATGATAGATAATGCCTTTACTACCCATTCCCCATCTTTGCACAACCAACATTGTTAAATTAATATACTTTATAACATTTAAAGCTCGAAATCTCTGCCACTACAGACAGACTCTTATCACATGCTTTTTTATTAGCTTTTCACAAGACAATGATAGTTCATGTGGGTCATATAGATAACATTGTGATCTCTCCTGTGGAGTGGTGCAGGATACAGCACTAATTGGCTAAAATGCAAGTCAATAGATAATAAATAAATAGCTATGGGATAATGGGTCTATCAAAAGAGGCTTAGATACAAGGTAATCACAGAGGTAAAAACGTATATTAAAGGGACACTCAATCAAAATTAAACTTTTATTATTCAGATAGAGCATGCCATTTTAAACAACCTTCCAATTTACTTCTATTAACAAAATGTGCACAGTCTTTTTATATTTAAACTTTGAGTCACCAGCTCCTACTGAGAATGTGCAAGAAAACGTGTGTATGCATTAGTGAATGGCTGATGGCTGTCACATGATACGTGTATGCTTTTGTGATTGGCTGATGGCTGTCACATGGTACAGGGGGAGTGGAAAAATACATAACTTTTAAAATTGTCAGAGAAAAAAATCTACTACTCATGTGAAGTTCAGACTAAGTGCTATTGCATTGTCTTGTTATCTTGCATTTGTTGAGTATGCAAATCTACTGTGTTGACTGGTCCTTTAGTAAAACCATGTTGGCTGTGTAAAACTGGGGAATGGGTAATAAAGAGATTATCTTTTTAAACAATAAAAATGTTGGAGTTGACTGTCCCTTTAATCACTGACACATAATATGCAATAATATTTTTTTTTAAATATTCCTTTAAGAAATATATTCCTTGGCAAACATAAAATCTGATAGCTTCTAGAGAGCTGCCTTTCTTATTGATAGAGTGATTCATCTACCTTTCATACAGGATTGCAGTACGATGACTGAAACTGTCAACAAGGAAGCTGGCTCTGTGAAACATTAGACCAAAGTGATCTATTTACAGTACTATCTGAAGAAGCTATATTGTCCTGCCTATAGAGTATAAATGTGATAACAGTCATATTAAAGGGACAGTAAACACCTTGTAAATGAAAGATAATTAGGTTGTATTGATATAGAATGATGTATCAGTCAAATCTAAACATTTTGAAAACAAATTAACATTGTGTTTTCTATAATTGGTTTTCAGTAGCCAAAGTCTGCCCACCATTTGCTTTGTTTGACTAAAGCCTGCAGTTGACAAGGATAGTTATGGTCCTAATCTTAGTATTCAGCTCATTGTTTTACAATGAAAGTCAATTAGGGAAATACAGTATACAACAGAAGTGCGTACACCCCAGTGCAATATCACTTAAATGTCAAATGATTCAAAATTGTATAACTGCATTACGTCTAAGTTTTACAGTAGGGTATTTGCTCTTATGTTAAATTAAAAACTAACAGTTTAGATTACTTTCATTACTGAGATTCAAATCTTATATTTTTTTTTAATACTTTGCATGGCCACCTTTATTTTTGATGACAGACTCAATCCTCCTTGGCATGGAGTAAACCAGTGTTGTACAAATTTCTGGAGAGGTGTTCAGCCCTTCTCCAGAGATAACTTTTTTCAGCTGCTCCCCACACCTTTTGCAGTCATGCAGCCCCATATCGTCACACTCCCACCTCTATGATTCACTGTTGGGACTATGCATTCACTGTAATAATCCTGACCAGGTTCACACCAAACATGCTGCACCCCATCTGAGCCAAACAATTGTATCTTGGTTTTGGCCATCTTACCAAATAATGTGCTCTCCTTTAGAAACTCCTTTGTGATTTTGGCAGTGTACTTTGGATCATTATCATGCTGGAATATTCGTCCTCTGCCAAACTGGAGGGGTTGTGTTGCTCTACCATTCTCTTTAAAATACCCCAAAGGTGTTCTACTGGATTCAATTCAGGTGACATACTGGAGGGGTTGTGTTGCTCTACCATTCTCTTTAAAATACCCCAAAGGTGTTCTACTGGATTCAATTCAGGTGACATACTTGGACAGGTAATAGTTTTCACTTGTTTCTCCTTTAGAAACTCCTTTGTGATTTTGGCAGTGTACTTTGGATCATTATCATGCTGGAATATTCGTCCTCTGCCAAACTTCTGGAGACTGGGAGTCATCTTGTCAGCCAGTATTTTGGTATATCCCAGGCATTCATGGTGCCATCTATAAATGTCATCTCCCCACACCTTTTGCAGTCATGCAGCCCCATATCGTCACACTCCCACCTCTATGATTCACTGTTGGGACTATGCATTCACTGTAATAATCCTGACCAGGTTCACACCAAACATGCTGCACCCCATCTGAGCCAAACAATTGTATCTTGGTTTTGGCCATCTTACCAAATAATGTGCTCCCAGTATTCATCAGGCTTTTCATGTTGTTTAGCAAAGTTTAATCTTGCAATTTTGTGCCGAAGAGCAAGCAAGGTTTTTTTTCTTGGATGCTGTCCATAGAAGTTGACATTATGCAATGTCCTTAGCACTGTCTGGGCTGTCACAGAAACTCCAATTTCTATCGATAATCCCTGAGCCAAATATGAAGCACTTGCCTTGATGCAAATCGGAAGCACTTGCCTGTTGCCTGTTTTCAGAGCTAGATTGTGCAAGTAGCGCACTGTCCATTATTTTAGGACTGCGGCTCTGATTTTTGGCACTGTGTATCGATCTATGCCTCCTGATTACTGTAGGGGTTGTGTTGCTCTACCATTCTCTTTAAAATACCCCAAAGGTGTTCTACTGGATTCAATTCAGGTGACATACTGGAGGGGTTGTGTTGCTCTACCATTCTCTTTAAAATACCCCAAAGGTGTTCTACTGGATTCAATTCAGGTGACATACTTGGACAGGTAATAGTTTTCACTTGTTTCTCCTTTAGAAACTCCTTTGTGATTTTGGCAGTGTACTTTGGATCATTATCATGCTGGAATATTCGTCCTCTGCCAAACTGGAGGGGTTGTGTTGCTCTACCATTCTCTTTAAAATACCCCAAAGGTGTTCTACTGGATTCAATTCAGGTGACATACTGGAGGGGTTGTGTTGCTCTACCATTCTCTTTAAAATACCCCAAAGGTGTTCTACTGGATTCAATTCAGGTGACATACTTGGACAGGTAATAGTTTTCACTTGTTTCTCCTTTAGAAACTCCTTTGTGATTTTGGCAGTGTACTTTGGATCATTATCATGCTGGAATATTCGTCCTCTGCCAAACTTCTGGAGACTGGGAGTCATCTTGTCAGCCAGTATTTTGGTATATCCCAGGCATTCATGGTGCCATCTATAAATGTCATCTCCCCACACCTTTTGCAGTCATGCAGCCCCATATCGTCACACTCCCACCTCTATGATTCACTGTTGGGACTATGCATTCACTGTAATAATCCTGACCAGGTTCACACCAAACATGCTGCACCCCATCTGAACCAAACAATTGTATTTTGGTTTTGGCCATCTTACCAAATAATGTGCTCCCAGTATTCATCAGGCTTTTCATGTTGTTTAGCAAAGTTTAATCTTGCAGTTTTGTGCCGAAGAGCAAGCAAGGGTTTTTTCCTTGGATGCTGTCCATAGAAGTTGACATTATGCAATGTCCTTAGCACTGTCTGGGGTGTCACAGAAACTCCAATTTCTATCGATAATCCCTGAGCCAAATCTGAAGCACTTGCCTGTTGCCTTTTTTTCAGAGCTAGATTGTGCAAGTAGCGCACTGTCCATTATTTTAGGACTGTGGCTCTGATTTTTGGCACTGTGTATTGATCTTTGCCTCCTGATTACTGCTGCAACTGCGTTTTAACCGATTTTTAGTTGGTCACCAATCTTCCTGCATCCTTTTCCATCTTTGTGAAGTCTCACAATCAGATTTTTCAATTCCTCTGGCAATTCTTTTCCATGTGGAGGCATGATGCAGACTTGCAGATACACCCATTAGTAAAAAAATAGACTGTTCTGGTAACTATGCTCATGCAATTAGGCTAATTGGAAATAATAGGTGTACTCAATTTTGTTTCAGTGATCTAACTTGTGTGTCAGTGACCACAGGTGTATTCACTTTTGTTGCATTAACTTTCTACTTTGGGGCCTGCATTTTTAATATAATCTTTCTAAAGTATATGTTTTTGATTGTTTATAATAGGAAATATTCTACTTGTCAACTTAGAAATAAAACAATTATTGATTAGGTGATACAATTTTGAATAAATTGATATTTAAGTGATATTGCCAAGAGGTGTACTCACTTCTGCTGTATACTATATATGTAGTAGAGTTGAAAAGTTTGCATTGTGCTTTTTCAATTCTGAAAATTAGAAAAGACACAATTTTGAAAGCTAAATTACTTACTTTTTAATCTAGCCGTACCATTCTAATACTCTTGCCGTCCGCTTCAAAAGTAATTTTTTGGGTGAACTTACGGTTCGAACTGTTCTCCAATCTGTGCTTGAACTACAAAAAAAGTGCCGTATGGCTAGAGTGCCAATTGGCGAACAGTCAAACCCTTTGCTCACCAAAAAAATTACTTTTTAAGTGGGCATCCGCCATCCGGAGTGCAGGGAATTTGAATTTCAGCACTACATTAAAAAGAATGTTAAAGCAATTCTTCATTACAACTGATGAATAAAACTCCACCTAAAATAATGCTAACATTACGGATCTGTTTATACAAAGGAGAAAGTTTACCATCACTTTAAAATCTCAAGGTGTTTACTGTCCCTTTAACACATTTGAATAAACACACAACAAAATGATGACAGCTTCTTGAGTTCCAAACATTAATAAATCTTTCTGAATTATATATGTTGTTTAATCCCTATAGTTGTAAAGCAAAGCTGTGGTGGAAAATGACCACAGTGTTTATAAACAAAACTTTATAAAAAAAACACACATACAGGCAATTTCCCCTCTATCATTCCATCAACCCAGATCCAAATGAATCCACATGTTATAGTTATTGAAGCATAGCTATACTGCTTATGATAAATGCCATTAGATTATATTGTTATAATCTTATTATATAAATCCTGGCATCTCACACTGCCCACTAATGAGTTTTGACAAGACCAGTCCCTAAACCCGAGATTCCCACCCCTACGTATCTTCAAAATTAAGTAATCATTTCCCTGCCTATATTAGAACAAAATGAGGTGTGTCCTCAATTCAAATTAAGGTGCGTTATTGCGCTTCACTCTATTGCAGATTCCCTGATATTGTGTTTTTTAAAAATTGAAGGTTTGTAGCAACCCTGTATCACGCAAGTCTATTGGTGTATTTTTCCAACATAAATACACATATAAACACATAAATACACATGTATAAACATGTACACACCACCTATATACAGTGGGTATTGAAAAGAATCACTCCCCTTGAAAATAATCATTTTGTTGCTTTGCAGCCTGAAATAAAGAAAGACACAATTTTTATTTATCCAGTTGTAATTACTCAGTGCAACTTATGCAAGTGAAAAGATATAACACCAACATGTCAGGCAAAAATAAAGACAATTCAAAAACCGAATCACTGAGTTGGAAAAAGGATCACCCCCTCCTAAAATGACTTGTAAACTTAATCAGGTGTAGCTAATCACCTTCTCATCAGCACACACAAAGCCATTTGACCTTCAACTGTGATTAGCTGTGGGCATATTGATTAGCTCAGCATGAAAATAGCTTTCCTTGAGCATCTCAGTCTCTGGTAGTGCAAATGAAGCAAACAATCAACTATGGGTGGCAAGGCACTGTCAAAAGATCTCCGGGATAATGTTGTGGACAGGCACAAGTCAGGAGATGGATACAAGAAAATATCAAAGAATTATCAATGCCTAGAAGCACAGTGAAGTCTATTATTAAGAAGTGGAAGGTATTTGGCAAACATAGACCCTCTCTGGATCAGGACGACGCTCCAAACTGAATGAAAGAGCCAGGAGGAAACTGGTCAGAGAGGCTACAAAGAAGCCTTTTCAGAGAGGCTACCAAGAGGCCCACAGCAACTCTGAAGCAGTTGCTGGAATTTATGACAAAGAGTGGTTATTGTGTGCATGTGACCACAATATCACAAATTATCCACAAATTTTGCTTGTATGGGAGAGTTGCACGAAAAAAGCCGCTCCTCAAGAAAGGCCACATGAGGTCACGACTGAGCTTTGCCATAACACACCTAGGTTATTCTGAGGCCACATGGAAAAAGGTGTTATGGTCAGATAAGACTAAAATTTAAATATTTGGCCTTAACCACAAATTATATGTCTGGAGGAAATTCAATACAGCTTACCATCCAAATAACACCATACCTACAGTAAGGCATGGAGGTGATAATATCCTGTTATGGGGGTGTTTATCTGCAGCAGGCAGGATAAAAGGAATATTGGATTGGGCAAAATACCGTCAAATTCTTGAGGAAAATCTGCTGCCCTCTGTCAGGAAGTTGTCAATGGGAAGAAGGTTTACCTTCCAACATGACCTTAACCCAAAGCACACAGCAAAAATGACCACACAGTGGTTGAAGGAGAAAAAAAGTGAATGTCCTTGCATGGCCTAGTAAGAGCCCAGACTTAAACCCCACTGAATATCTGTGGCCTGACTTGAAGACTGCAGTCCACAAACGGTCACCATCAAATGTAATGAAACTGGAGCAGTTTGCAAAGAGTGGGCAAATATTGCACAGTCTAGATGTGCAACGTTAGTAGAAACATATCCCAAAAGACTAAAGGTTGTAATTAAAGCAAAAGGTGATTCAACAAAATACTGACACAAGGGGGTGATCCTTTTTCCAACTCAGTGATTCTGTTTTTAAATTATCTTTATTTTTGCCTGACATGTTGGTGTTATATCTTTCACTTGGATGTTATAAGTTGCACTGAGTAATTCCAACTGGATAACCAAAATACCCTCTGTATGTATATATATGTATATATATTATGTGTATATATATATATATATATATATATATATATATATATATATATATATATATATATATATATATATATATATAGCATCCAAAAGAAAGTGCACTCTCAAGTCTTTCACAGCAAAAGTTACTTTATTGATGTAACGTTTTCGGAGGACATGAAAGACCTGAGAGTGCACTTTCTTTTGGATGCTATTTGTTGTTTAAAGTTGCACCCAGGCAGTTTTCTACTTGTGGGTAAGATCTGGAAATTTGGATATCTATCTATCTATCTATATATATATATATATATATATATATATATATATATATATGTGTGTGTGTGTGTGTGTGTGTGTGTGTGAAGTCCCACGTGACTTCCTGTATACATATTATAGCAGTGCACCAAGGTGGTTAACTGTTGGTGTGTGCCGTTTCTATCTACGCTTGTATGTATGTATGTGTGTGTATATATATATATATATATATATATATATATATATATTTATATATTATGTACAGTATATGTACACACCACCAGCAAAAAGATTACAGTTTGCTGAAGGCTCAGGCTCAGATGATGGTTAGCAGTTTTTAGCAATAAAGTATTTTTTAATTATGGCATGTACATTGTTTTAGACATAATTTTACTGCACACTTTATAGGACTACAGTACAGTGTAAACATAACTTTTATATGCACTGGGAAAAAATTTGTGTGTCTCACTTTATTACGATATCCGCTTTATTGCAGTGGTATGGAAATTAACCCGCAATATCTCAAGAGTACCCTTGTAGTAAGATTATACATGGTGAAAAAATTCCCATACCCCAATCTTCTCCAAACAACACAAATGAATGCACTATTCTTTCAACGTAACTCAGCAGTTTATTTTATATTAATATTGTTGTGATATACCTGTATGCTCCCTAATAAACCTTTGCCTACAGCCTGCTCCTGTTTAATCTTTGAAGTCAAATAACCTCCATGAAACAGAACTCTAAGACACGGAACTGATTCCACATTTGCTGTTATACAGGGTGTCCATAAATTATTTTTCCAACTTGGATACTTTATTATTTATCACTATTTCAAGCTACATTAATGAAAGAGCAATCCAACAAAATGTATTGGTGTACACAACAGTCATAATTCAAGCTGAGTGTGAGCACCACAAGTAACTTGCACCATCATCATATTGATAGTCAATCTCTTGCCACATGACACTGTGCATTTGGTGATCAATTTTAGCACAGGCCTCTCTGATCTATGTCTTCAATTCTTCTATGGTTGTTGGCGGCAACAGACGTCATACTGTTTCACTTTGTACATGGCTTTCATACGGCCAGGGATGATGGCGAATGCGAAGAACTTGCCACGCACTTGATTTCTGCATGTAAAGTTCACTACTGGCACACGGCACAGATTACACACAAACAATTACAAAATGGTTTCAACAAGCTCAGCATTTACAGTCAGCCAGTAATTTTGCATTTACATACAAAGCCATCACTATGAAAATGCTTGTAGCAAGCACAAATTGATAGCTTATTTAAGATCCTTCTTATATTTCTGTCAAAACTGTTGTTGAACTGTAACAACAGACTTGTGTGATGAAATTTCAAGACACTTTTTCCAACCCAGGCACAATTTTCCATACAGATAAAAACAGCGCTGCTAGTGTGTATCATGCACAACCTGCAACCTAATGTAAACTTCAAAATGTTAGTGTTCATATTTCATATCATTTCAATGCAAATACTTAAAGGGACAGTATACCATCAATTTTCTTCCATTTAATTTGTTTCCAATTATCCATTTTAACTGCTGGATTGTATTAAATTGTTTATAAATAGCTCCTTTTACTTTACTTCAGCATTTGAAATAGCAGAGTTTGCCTGTGGTATCCATAGCTATAAAAAATATAGAAATATTCTATATTTAAGTATAGGCTAAAGAAAAGTTGTGTAAACATAGCCAGCAGAAGAAATTACACTCTCAGTAGGAGATAGAAGAAATAAACAATAAAATATTCATTTTCAATTGTTCTCTCTTAGTATTGGGCTTTGGTTTGCAGATGGAGATAGTATAAAGAAGCATGTGTGTGTACGGGAAATGGTAAATAAGGATATCTGATTTCCCTGCAAGCTCAATCTATTTTTACGAGTTGTGGTTTTAAAAAACAATACCATCTATTTGAAATAGAAAATGAACCATAATTAGCATCTTCTTATACATATTATACTCTGCAGCTGGTTTAACAAGTCATTGGAAACACATTAAGGTAAAAACAATTTTATAGTATACTGTCCCTTTAAGCAAAGAGTAATAAAACATCAATATGAGGAAATATTTTCAAGGCTGCCAAACTACAGCCAGAGGGCCACATCTGTCCCTGCAAGGATTTGTGTATGGCCCTTAGCACCTCTGAGCAGGAAACAGATGTCAGAAACTTGTTATCAGACACTTCTCATAAAGGATCATTAAAACACAGTTGAATTGCATAATCAACAAATGCATAATAAAAAAGACAATGCAATAGCACATTGGATTTCCAGTGAGCTGTACATGTGTTCTAACAGATTTCACAAATTTCATTCCATTTTCCCACTCTCTGCATCATGTAACAGCAATCAGCAAATCACAGACTCATATGTTTACACTGTGAAGTCTTGCACATGCTCAGTAAGGGGTAGTGCCTTAGAAAGCGTGCATGTTAAAAAAAACTGTGCACAATTTGATAATGGAGGTAAAGTTTTTTTTAAAGTTGGAAATGTATCATGAAAAATCATTTTGACTTTAGTTTTCTTTTAAGCCTGGGTAGTTGTACTAAACGTTGTAATTTTTTTTTAAATATAAATGTGATTATTTTCTAATTTTATTTTATTCAGTTATCTTTAGCATGAGTTTGAGCATATGTAATGTGGCCATTAGTGACTGACTTTCCATACAAAAGTGTATGGGTTCCCTGCTGTATTTTATTTTTTATACAATGTGTAAAGAAATTCTCAGTCCAACATACATTTTTTCCAGACCAATAACCTAATTTTTTGAAATTCAGGTCTATATTAAGGATTCAGAAACAGTTTGGCACATCCTTCATTCCGCAATTGAGAACAATCCTGTTATTGGGCTTCAGTATAGACTCTAGAATGTATTTTTTGAGACAGAGATAATAGTTCCCGATATTCAAAGCATTAACAGACCGATATATTGTTAAAAAAAAAAAAAGTGGCGTTCCTGCAAAGTGCCAGCAAATGACGATGTGTCACCCATAGGATATAATGGGGAGCGCTACACTATAAAACATTGCCGACATCGCTACTGGTCAGCATTTTCAGCTTCCTCCGGTCGTCGCAAGCCATTTCTGATGTCAGAAATGATGGATAGGTCATCCTCCAATCACGGCTTCCCCCCCGGGGGAATCAGTGTCTGATTCAACGCCGTGATTGGAGGAAGCCGGATTCCTCATTTTAGACCCAGGAAGAGGCTTTGCGATGACCGGGGGAAGCTGGAGCTGCGGTCAAGATTAAAAGGTACGGTTTTTTTTCACAACAGGAGTGAAATGTAAATTTTGATGAATTAAAGTGCCCCTATTTTTAATCAAATTTTAAAAAAACGGGCACTTTAGCATCAAAATTTACATTCACTTTAAGTAACTTTAGGGCAATCCCCTACAAAAAGCCCTTCTAAGGGTTATTGCTATAGTAACTTTTATCAAGCCGTCAATCAGCCCCAATGCATCTGTTTCCGTGCGAGCCTTCAGGCTCGCCGGAAACAGGAGATAAGAAGCAGCGGTCTTAAGACCACTGCTCCTTAACCCTTCCACCACCTCTGAGGTGGATACGATTGGATTTATTGACACTCCCTGCTAGTGGCCGATTGTCCGCGAATCTGCAGGGGGCGGCTTTGCACAAGCTATTTGTTAGTTAAGTAGTATAGGGCTTGTTTGCATTCAGGGTTGTCGCGGTATAGGGGTTAATAGGTTAGGTGGTGTTTGCGTTGGGGGGTTGTTGTGGTATAGGGGTTAATAGGTTAGAGCGTGTTTGCATTGGGGGGTTGTGGCAGTATAGGGTTTATTAGGTTAGGAAGTTTATTACGGTATGCTATTGGTGGTTTAGGGTTTAATAGTTTAGGACGTTTATTTTGGTGGAATATTGGTGGTTTAGGGATTAAGTAATGTAGGGTTAGTTTGCGGTGGTAGGTTATGTCGGTTTAGGGATACATAGGTATATTTATTAGGTTATGTGCTATATATTTAAAAGGGATAATTTACTTTACATCACCGATGTTGGTGCCGATGCTGAATGGAATATTTCGCCAGCATAGCCACCCATTGCGATGTATAGTAAAACACCCTTTAAAGAGTAATATCAGAAATGTTTAATACTTCGCCGGCATTCTTGACATTGTGTCGGATCTCTTTTAAATATATCGCCATCTCACTGCACTTTCTATCATCGGTAGCAATATCTATATCTGTGGAGTTGATCAGAATTCTTTACAAAGTTTTATCTAATTTTTTTCCTACAAATTCCCAATTAAAATCAGAGTATTTTTTGTAGATAAATCGCTTGATATACTTTGTTAAAGGATTGATCCCTGTGTTTGAAAATTACTTGATAGATATAAGATACATGGATACAATTTAGTAATATTTTGTTTATTTGTTTGTCCATGACTGCTTGTTCTGTCTTAGCTACAATTGTACTAGCCTTATGAGTTTATTGAAGGTGTGGGGGTTTAGTTAATGTGTCAGTATCAGTTTTCTGGCTAATAAAATAGTTGTATTACACTGCATCATTGTGTTTCTTCTGCACTATATAATAAAAGCATACTGCCATGTTGTAGGTTTTATCTGTAATGTTCAGATTTTAGATAACCAGTAAGAAGTCCTAACCCAGAAAACTTATAGTATGGGGCATGTCCAGAATAAATATTTCATGATTAAATTCAGATTAGTTTTTACAGATGTTAGGGGATATGAATCTAGAACCAGGGGTGTTACATGTCTTGTGAAATACTCTGAGCTTCTCTCATGTCTTATATTCCATGTTTTGAAAATCTTTTGCCGTGACAGGATGGGCCCTTAAAAATGAATTTGTGCTTTATCTTATCTGGGAACATTTTAGTTTTAGCTTGTGGTAAGAAAACTAAAGATAAAAGGCTGTTAAAGCTGCTTGTAGATTGTCAGAACAAAGGGTCATGTATCAAGCCCAATTATACCATGGAAAAGTCAGTAGCTTAAAGGGATAGGAAAGAAAAATAAAACTTGCATGATTCTGATAGAGCATGCAATTTTAAGACACATTTAAATTGACTTCTATTTTCAAATGTGTTTTAATCTTTTGGTATCCCTTGTTGAAAAAGAATATGCACATATCCTACACTAGTGGGAGCTAGCTGCCGATTGGTGCCTGCACTCATTCGTCTCTTGTGATTGGCTGACTAGATGTGTTGAGCTAGCTGCCAGTAGTGCAATGATGTTCCTTCAGCAAAGGATAACAAGAAAATGAAACAAATGTGATAATAGAAGTAAATTGGAAAGTTGTTTAAAATTGTATGTTCTATACGAATCATGAAAGAACATTTTGGGGTTTCCTGTCCCATTAAAGCCACATATGGCTACTCATATGAACAACTTGTTTAGTCATTAGAGTATGTTAAAATGCTGTTTAAATCTATTTTCCCCATATGATATATATATTTGAAATAACCTACTTTATTTGAAAAATAAGTCCCCTTACCAAGATTACCTTTTACATTCTTCAGCTCTGCAACTGATCAAACGAAGGCCATTATGAAATTATTGCTGCCTAGATTAGAAAAGATTAGCCCAATGAGATCCATTCTATCAGTGGGTTTTATGCATATTAAAGGGACATGCCAGCTTATTTCATGATTCAGATAGAGCATACCATTTTAAACAACTTCCCAATTAACTGCTATTATAAAATGTGCTTCATACTCTTGGTATCCTTTGTTGAAGGAAACTGCTTCTTTTTCCTCAGAAGTGGTAAGATCAATAACCCTGGCACTGGTTCATTCTGGGTAACTAACATGCCCTGCTCTAGTGCAATTGTTTGCGCCGGAGCAGGGGGCAGCATTGTACAAGTTGCAATTGGTTCACTACTTGCGACTTGTTCAGCAACCTTTTATGTTTAACTGTGTAAGTGTCAATGGGTGCTTGTTATCAAGTGGTAAGGTTGGTGGATTTAGATAAAACATTAACTGGAACCTGTTATGTGACATTGTAACAGTGCATGTGTGCTAGGCACATTCACATCGATTCTACCCAGGCAGCCTTCAAGTAGTCTTGAAAAGAAGACAGAAAAAAAATTAACACAATGTGATTTTCTCCTACATTCAAACTATAAATATTTTTTTAAAAATCTATTTAACTTATTTTGTGTTGTTCAAACTGTCCCTTTAAATGGATTTGAAACCCAGACAGAACATAACATTTTAAAAAAAGTTTCCAATTTACTTCTATTATCAAATTTGCTTTGTTCCCATGATATTCTGTGATGAGATACCTAGGTAGGCATCTGGAGCAGTACGTGGCAGGAAATAGTGCTGCCATCTAGAGCTCTTCCAAATAAATAGATAACATTCTTGCAAAGCTGCTTGCATATAATGCTCCAGAAATGGGCCGGCTCCTAAGCATACGTCCCTGCTCTTCAAACCAGAAAAATTGATAATTAAAGTGAATTAGAAAGTTGTTTAAAATAGAATGCTTTATCTGAATCGTAGTAAAATATTAGATGAGATTGAAAGAAGACAGAAGTCTGTTGAGTTCAACCTATACACATCATACCTGATTTGCAATAAAAGCTCCACTTAAGCTTAACTTAATCCCATTAAAAATGTGACCCATTTAACACAAGCAACCACATGCCTGAATTCTGTTTCTAGCCAGAAATGTATCTAAGCCAGTTTAAAAGCATCTAAGGTATTGGCATTCACTACCTCCTTAGGCAATGAGTTCCACAATGTGATTGCTCTTACAGTTCAAAAACTTTTACGTTGCTGGAGATTAAGGGGTCCATTTATTAATGTGCGGATGGACATGATCCGATATAGTGGATCATGTCCGCCGCACATCGATAAATGCCGACAGCGGCATTTATCATTGCACCAGCAGTTCTTGTGAACTGCTAGTGCAATACCACCCCCTGCAGATTCACAGCCAATCGGACGCTAGCAGGGGGTGTCAATCAGCCCGATCATATTTGATCGGGTGGATTGCTGTCCGTCACCTCAGAGGTGGCGGACGAGTTAAGGAGCAGCGGTCTTAGGACTGCTGCTTCTTAACTTCCGCTTCAGCAGGAACTGAAGTGGAGTGGGTCGGAGGCAGCATCCGCAGCTTCTTAAATAGACCCCTAAATCTCTTTTCCTCCAGCCTTAAATTGTGACCTCTTCTCACAAACAATTTCCTGGGAATAAACAGAGCTTCTGCCAACTCTGTATATGGGCCTTGAATATATTTATATAAATAATTATATCACCTATCAAGCACCTTTTTTTCTAGAAAAAAAACAGACCCAGTTTGGCTAACTGATCTCTTTATAGTTTACATTCTCTCCCCTTATTAGTTTTGTGGCCCGTATCTGATTTTTTTTCTAACTGTGCAATGTCTTTTTATGAGATTGGTACCCAGAACTGCACTCCATACTCAAGGTGAGGTCTTACCAGGGATTTATATAGAGACAGAATTATGCTTTCCTCCCTTGCCTTAATGCCTCTTTTGATACATGCTAGTATTTTATTAGCCTTAACGGATCACTAAATGCAGTAGACTCACATAATTAAGTGTATGAATAAGCACCTCTAGGGGGCGCAAAATGCGTCAGGCTGTTTGCTCACCTGTTTCCTGCCATGTCTGTCAATGATATTTGAAATAAAATATTTTGTTTTTAATTCCATTTGGTTCCATTGTAGTGTCTGCCACCCCTTCTCTTGTTCTTTGCCTAGTATTTTATTAGCCTTAAAGGATCACTAAATACAGTAGAATTGCACAATTAACAAGTGCACAATAAAAAGACAATACAATATCACTTACTCTGAATTTCAAATAAGCAGTAGATTTTTTTCTGGCAAATGTATTTTTTCTCCAATTTTCCGGCCCCCTGAATCATGTGACAGACATCAGCAAATCATAGACTAGTATACGTATACCCTGTAAGCTTGTGCACATGCTCAATAGGAGTGTGAATATAAAAAGACTGCAAAATTTGATAATTTAAATAAATTGGAACGTGTCTTAAAACTGCATGCTCTTTCTGAATCATAAAAGTTAATTTAGACTTGAGTTCCCTTTAAAAGCTGCTGCCCTGCATTGTGCTCCCATTTTTAGCTTGTTATTTATAAGTACACCACAATTCCTAGTCCAATTTAAATAATAGGTTGCCTGCTTATATAGTATTGAATCTCATTTTCCATTTACCAACCCGTTCTTCCAAATTTTTGTAAACCCCCTTGCAAAGAAATTTCATCCTGCACTGACCTAATGACCTTCCACAACTTTGTATTATCTGCAAAAAAAGAGATGTTGCTATTTAATCCTTGCTCCAAGTCATAAATAAAAATATTATCAAGAACTCGTTGCTCCCTGTCTTTTATCCAGTTATTTATCAATGAGCTAACATTTTCAGCTATTCCCAGTCCCTTAATTTTGTACATTAATCTCTCTTGTTGTACTGTATCAAACGCCTTTGCAAAATCCAAGTATACCACATCTACTGATCCCCCTTTATCTATAGATTTATTTACTTCCTCATAGTATCTAATTAGATTAGTTTGACATGAACTATTTCTCATAAAACTATGCTGATTTGAACTCATAGGGGCCGATTTATCATCTGTCTGGCGGACATGATTCACTTTAGCGATCATGTCCGCCAGACATCGATAAATTCTGAAGCATACACTGTTGGCATTTATCATCGCACAAACAGTTCTGGTGAACGCTAGCAGGGGTTGTCAATCAACCCGATCGTATGCGATCGGGCGGATTGATGTCCGCAGCCTCAGAGGTAAGGAGCAGCGGTCTTAAGACCGGGGTATACGGCCCCATTCGGGACGTGATAAATCGGCCCCATAATCTTGTTTACATGAATATACTCTTCAATATAAACCCTTATAATTGCTTCAAGTATCTTGCCCATTAACAATGTCAGACTAACTGGTCTATAGCTTCCTGTCAGCTTTACACCAGTCCTGGGGTAAATCAAGAAAGAGAAATGTTGGGTTTAATATCCCTTTAATATCCTTTTAGTAGAAAACCTTAAAAAGAGGTGTCTGTGGATGTCTATTAAAGCAAACACTCCTCCTCAGTAAGAGCAATTATTTATATTTTCCCCTTATGTTTAGAATTAAATTGCAATACATTGTTTACTTTGTCCCCATTTTAGTAAACAGTGACAGAAAATGTCCCCATCTAGGGAACCTGTCCACCCACATTTATAATTGCACAAGCAAGAGCTAGTGAAGCCACCGCTCTCACACAACCAACTGTGTAAGAGAAAGGCTTGTCGATCATCATGGACTAATCAGCCATGGCCTAAAGGAACATAAATGTCAAAATTAAACTTTAATGGTTCAGATTTTAAGTGACTTTAGACAATTTACTTATACCTGTATTATCATATTTACTTTTTCTTTTGGCATCCTTTATAGAAAAATATACTTAGGTAGGCTCAAGAGCAGCAATGCACTACTGGGAGTTAGCTGGTAATTGGTGGCTATGTATGTACATATGCCTCTTGTCAATTGCTCATCAGATTTCTTCAGCTATATCCCAATAGTGCATGGCTGACTTTAACTATGTGTTTAACACTTTTGCAGAGATAAAACAATTAGCTATATGCAAGCAACAATGCTTAATAAAATGCTCTACCACATTAGATCAGTTTTTGCACTTTTATGTCCCTTTAAGATCACCGTTTCTTAGCTTGCAGTTATGGTCTGTGTCTAAAGGAAGAGCTCTAGTAAATTCTCATGCAAGGCCATCAATACATTTGATAATTCTTAAATAAAAACAAGTGTTACCTACAACAAATACACACATATTACTATATATATATATATATATATATATATATATACACACACACAACTGAGGAAGGGGAAGCTTTCCCCGAAACGTCACTACAAATAAAACAACCTTTGTATTTAAGACCAGAGAGTGCTGTTTTCTATCTTTTGCTATTATTAACCACATTCATGCACCCTGGCAAATCGTGATACTGTTCGTGAGAGTGTACTTGTCCTATTAACCTATACACACAACTAAGTATATACATTGGAAAAGGCTAAGCTGAGAACAAGACCATTCTTTTTTGTCAAATAAATGGAATACTTAATTGTGGCTCCAGTACCCTGGATAACCCTATATTCTGGAAACTGGCCATAAGACAAACTAATAGATTTCAGATACAAACAAAAACTTGAGCAAATGAACATTTTGTGTAGATTGCAAATGAACAATTTAATGATATATATATACACACACAGGGCTTTTTTGTGGGGTACTCACCGGTACTGAGTACCCCCACCTCTGACAACTCATAAGAGGTAATATTTGTAATCATCATGTAAATACTCTATTTTTCACAAGAGGGGGCTGTAAAATGTATCAAATATTGTAAATAATCTTGTCCTTTTGCTTTTCTCAAAGTTAGTGCTGCGGAATCTGTTGGCCCTCTACAAATAACCGATAATAATAATACTAATAAAGTTACTGGGCAGAATATATCAATCAAAATCAGTGAGTGCCGCCACCTTTTTTCTGACTACCGGCACCTTTTCTTTTACAAAAAGCACTGTATATATATCTTATTAAATGCTACATTTTGTAAGATTCAGGGCCAACCAAAAAAATATCATCTACAAGCTCTGACAAGCAGTCTAGTGATCTTTTGAGATATGTAAAACATACAGAGACAGTATCCTCTTTTTCAGTGTTGCATGCGCTATTTAAAAACGTATATTAGCAACATGGTTCTGTGTGTGTGTGAAAACAAATCATCCGTCAGAACTTAAACTTACTCATTACAATCACACACATATAAATACACACACACATATATATATACACACACACACACACTCTGTATTCAAATTGACAGCCTCTGACTATAAGAAATAACAACAATAAAAAAATATGGTGATCATCTAAACAAACGGGCCCCAGATGCTGCTTGCTTAATAAGTCAAATAACTTAATACATGATTTTGCTTTCCTAAAATTAGCATTGAATAGAAATGTTATGAGCCAGTGTGTTAAACAATGTACTTAGATAAACCAACCAGCTGTATATTTTTACACCAAGACTCCTGCTAGTGGTATCATTTTTTAAAATGCAGTGAACAATTGACTAATTTGCAAAGAAACCTGGTATTGACTCTTAACATCGGAAAACAACACATTTTGAATAAGATTTGAAAACTTTTGAATCGCTCCCTAATTTCCTTATTATTATTGTCTATTAAAAGGCTAAAACTTGTTCTGTGTTAAAAAGGTCTGCAATGCAGTACAAAGGGGAAACCTAACTCATAATGAAATATCATTTTAAAAATACACATCCTATTTACATGATAGCAACTTATATAACAGGTTAAATAGCCTTACTGTCAGAGAGAGGCTCCTCAGAAGCCATTTGCCAGTATAGTCCCAGGTCTCTAATGTCTGTATTTGACAATGCCACTACAAGCTGTATAATCTCAAATGATTCTCATTTCCTGGTTGTACAATAAGCATCTCTCTCTTTTTTTTTTTTTTTTGTAAGAAAAAAAGACGACGTATTAAAATGCTGTTTTTTCTTTTACAGAAGCATATTTACACCACCTACTGGATATGCTGATTATCTTAATGTAATAACACCTCCCCCCCCCCCGCTCTATTCATAAAGAGGCCCATTCAACAGTTTTTCTTTCTTCTAAGGCAGATTCCTGAATAAGAAAAGCCTGAGGCATTTCTCCACAAGTCTAAGTGTCTCTATCTTTGTTATATTTCTGTACTGTCTATAAAAAGCCATCACTGTGTTTTAATTTGTGTTCACAACACAGACACAATATACACACAAAAAACACAAAGCATGCACACATATCCAAACCCCACTACACACCTTAACGGAATGCACACATTAATAGGGACATAGTGGAAAAAAGAAAACATTCTGATGTTTTAGAGCATTGTTTTTTAACTCCAGTCCTCAAGGCTCACCAATGTGCCAGATTTTCATGATATCTGAATTAGAGCACAGGTGAAATAATCAGTTAGTGGGTGTGAACAGGTTACCATGGTTACTGATCAGCTGATTATTTTACTTGTGATCTAGTTCAGTATTTTTCAACTCCACTCCTCAAGTACCCCCAACAGGCCAGGTTTTCATTATAGCTGAACCAGTGCACAGGTGAAGTAATCCGCTGATCAGTAACACCATAGTTACTAACCTGCTCTCATCCATCAGCTGATTATTTCCCTGCACTGTTCAGCTATTATGAAAACCTGGCCTGTTGGGGATACTTGATGACCACGGTTGAGAAACTATGCTCCAGTTCATATATAATGAAAACCTGGCCTGGTTCTGTGCCTTGAGGACAGGAGTTGAAAAATACTGTTTTTGAGCATTTTATGATTGAACTGCTGCTTTCATAGAGTCAGCTCCAAAGCAACAATTCACTACTGTACCCTAGATGAACCCATATGGTGAGTCAATGGCAAGTGGCATTTGTGTGTAGCCACCAATCACCAGCTAGTTCTCAATAGTGCATTGCTGTTCCTGAGCCTATCAAGGCATGATTTTCAACAAAGGACACCAAATTAATCCATATCCATTCCTATTTTTAGGACAACATAGCCATATTCCATACATGACACACCCACACAATACTCTGTCATGACACCACCCACAAAACACTAGTGGATCACCCACAAGACCCCTTACCTCCCTATCATGGAAAGCCTCTTGCAAATATAGGAGGTATATTATACTCAGGCTGAAAGTACATGGTGGCGTTGTTAGAGGCACTCAAAGGTTGTTATTTCTTAAAGGGACATTCCAGTCAAAATTTAACTGCACATAGATGAATTACATATTTGAATAGAAACATACTTATAATTTTCATGAATTGACAAAAATGCTTCTAGTAAAAGTTATCACTGAGTGGGTCTGGTTTTTCCCAAACGCATCCAGCAACACTGTCTAGTCACAGTGTGCCCGGTTGCGCCATTAAAATGAATGTAGCTCGCTCCTGCTGTGGAAAAACCAGACCCGCTCAGTAGAGCAAAGAGAAACGTTCTGGTAAAAGGAGGGTTTTACATATAATTTCTCTGAAATAATTGAAAGTATAAATGTGCCGGTAAGCTAATGTTATATAATTCTGCCATTAGTATGTAAGTTTACTGCCCCTTTAATAACTTGGCCAATAACAAGCCAATAACCTAAAAAAAATTCCTCTTTGTTACAGATTCTGCTCATTAGTAATGAAAAACTGTTTAGCCTGACATACATCTGCCATCATAACAAATAACTTAGAATTATAATACTTCTTAGAAATACAAATTCAGCAAAGGCAAAAGTATCTTCAGAAAGAAGTGCAGATGAAAAGTCAGCGGATGGGTGGGCTGTTTGACAAGCCTGGAGTTAAGTGGTAAGTAGATGAGGGTCTAGTACTTCTGACTTGCTGAGGAAGACACAGGCTCACGGCTGCAGGGAAGAACTAAATACTTTTAGCCTAGAGGGAAAGCAACTTCGCCCACTGTTAAAATGTTGTATTTGATAGTGGAGGGTCCTCTAGTGGGCCTGGAACAACATTAAGGGATTACCAACTTGAAGTCTGGAGGATGCTAGATTGTGTTGTTACAATGTTGCAAGTGTGGAGGCGGGTGTTTGTGCTTACCTTTATAGGGTCCTGCAGCAGTGATACCGGCCTCTTCATGTTCCAGACTTCAAGGAGAACGTTTCTTTGTGTCCTGTGCAGAGTTTGGATGATGGAGAGAGCCAGGAGGAAGGCAATGCCACCGAAGAGATACTGTGAAGTGGTGGAAATGACTGCCAGGAAGAAGGGACCTGCAAGAGAAAGAGAGGATCATCTTTCTGATGAGACGGTACACCCCACACCCCTGAAAACACCCCCTAGTAGAAGTTTCAATAAGGAAAAGAGAGCAGGTGGTGGGGAGGCAGGCCCAAGCATGCCGGCCCAGGGTACTGTGGGTGAAGAGGTAGGCCCAGGCCCTATGTTGCAGCCCTTTCTTTCAGGACCAGTTTCCCCCTTAGACCCCCGTGGTAGTCAGGCAGCCCCCCAAGGTATTCAGGCTTGTCAGGCAGATCAGGGAGGGCAGTTAGGGGGGCCATGACCAATTTGTTGCCTACCTTGCCACCAGTGACGATGGCGGCTGTCTTGACTCTTGCGCAGTCACTAGCTGTAGTGATGGACCCGACCGGCCTTGCGCAGGTTCAGGAGGTCCCAGGGGCCGTTGGTGAGGTGGGCGGCAGGTCGCGGCCTAGTACGCAGGCGGTAGCATCTAGTGAGTCAGGCCACGCCCCTTCACATGGCGGCTCTTGTGAGACTTCCTCCTCAAGATCTTCCAGTGAGGAGGATCGAGGCCGCCATCTTGGGGGAAGGGGCAGAGGCCCAGATCATGGTCCACACGACCGGAGCACCCAAGGTAAGTTGGGGAGTCTCCGGATAGCGGTGGGGGCCTTAAAAGGCAAGGGGCTGGTCTCTGTGGCACCAAAGCACTTACTGGGTTCTGGATCAGGCAGTATTTATTTAGTAGGAGGGGTGAATAGCCTCCGGAGCATGACAGATGGAGACATGAGGAGCATGTTAGGCCCAAGGGAGAGTGCAGAGGCCCACGAGGATGTGTGCGGATGCAGGGGGTCACCCGGACCGGTGGCTGTTACTAGGGGGATGAATATAAGGGATGAGACTGTGAGGTGGGAGGTTGGGCATGCGGGGATGACACATGTGGGTATGCATGGTGCCCAGGATGGCAAAAGGGGGCATGTTGCGCATGGTGATCAGATGCTTAGGCCTAATGCAGGCCAGGGTGCGGATATGCATGCTCAATCTGGTCTTAAGCACCCCCCCCTGGGTTCAGTGTGCACGTCCGGGGCAAGAGGAGATTATCAGGAGGGCTGTTTCAGCGGCTTTGGGTATGAATGTTGGGGGAAGTCAGGGGGGAGATGAATGCGAGTTTCGCTTTTGAGGCCTCATTCATGGACCGGAGTACTCCCCAATTTGCTTTGTCTCCACAGGTTCAAGAAAAAGATTCAAGAGCTATGGCAACCGGAGCATCAAGTGTACTGGTGGTTCAGAAAGTGGGGAGGACATGGGGCTAGTGGGTAAGGGGCAGCAGAGAATGTTTAGGTAGATTAAAAAAATGGCGGCCGGGCATGAGAAGGCTAAGGCTGGGGTTTCAGGTTTGGCGGGAGTGCCAGCGTGGACGTCAGTGCTAGGGAGCATCACACCTCCCGCAGGGCAGGTTCCATGGAAGGTGGCTGCGCAGGGGGATACCTATCCCTGTCTGGTGCACTCCCTGTATGGCCATCTCAAGCAGAAGGTCATTAGGAAAATCCAGGAGGGGCGATACGTGAATGTATTCGAGCTCTCTCTGGATGCGTCTAGAGCAAAAGCTAGGGCGGCCAACGGCACAGGCCCTAAGAAGGTGCACATGCCTGAGACCTATGAGGAATGGTTGAAATGCTTCAGGGTTTTGGCAGCATGCTTTGTAGATAAGTGGCCCCTGCAGGGGCATAACTTATTTAAGTATCAGGATACCATAGAGGAAATTCATACTAGATTTAAGGAAGGGGAATGGGTGAATACGACATGGCTTTTCATAGGAAGATGGTGGGCAATGCGTTATTGCATTTCGGTACACAGGACATGCACCTGTGGTCCAAACTGGGGTTGGAGGGGGGGTTCACCCTCGCAAGTGCCAGCCCGGCAGGGGACAGCACGTCAGGGACCCCGACAGAAGAGGCGGGGTAGAGAGTGCTGGAAGTTCCAGGACAGGTAAAGTGAACGGGGGAGCAGTTGCTCCTTTTGTCACATATGCAAGTTCTGTAGCGGTTGTCGTATATACCTCTCTAGTCTAAGGGCTGTCACTAAATGAGTGTTTAGCAACAGATGTATATGTATGATTCTCGCAAAAGAAGATAAAAATGAGATGCTTGTAAGAATTATTCTTATATGACTTTATATGCCTTGGCTAGACAAAACCCTAACTATAGACAAATATTTAATCTGGGTTATCTAACAGATTAAATTAATACTCATATTTATCAAATATTAGTTGACATAAACTATTTATTAATCACAGCAAGATTAATTACATACCTCGAGATCTTAAGGCAGAAGATAACAATAGCCTCATACATAGGCAAAGCTTATATACACATTTTAAGCCAATGAAATCAAAGCATACCATAAATGAAAATGCTATCTTTGTATATTTTAACTTCCTTAAAAGACTTTATAATTTTGGCTGACATATAGAAAATACTATTTTAACTTGTTCATGCGCAGTGTATTATAGTGTTAATAATACTATGTGTCTAGCTAGCAGTATAGGTGTTTTGATTGACAACAGCAACTGAATGTAAATGTCACAGTTTTAAATACATTGTCTTTAAAACACTATTTAACCCATTACTAACTAAACTGACTAATCCTATCTAAGTTAATTTAATTTATAACTCTTCCATATTCTATATCTTAATTTATATCTAAATGTTTTATCTATGAATAACATATTTAATGTGTAATTCTTCTTTGAAATTGTATATTTTTCTAATCATGATTTTATAACTCCACATTCCCCCACTTTCTTTTCTTTATGTCAGACACAATCCCAATGATTAAACACTAAGGGCCAACACAGAAGAAACTACCAGACATATACCAGACATATTTCAAACAATAGACAGTGGATTTGACGTCATACACTACTATAAAGAATGTTCCAATAATTACATAGTTCATAGGTAAAGATGTTCAAGTCTTGATTGAAGGAATCAGATCCATAGCAGCGTCATTGCAGAGAAAGTTCAGTTCATAACTACCTTAGTAGTAAGATACATTTGTTGCAGAATTGAAAGCAATAAAGTCTGTAGGAGCAGTTCCATCAAGAAATACAACATGTGTAATCTTCATAGTGCTTACAAACAGGAACAATAGTGTATATAACCACTGAAAAGGCCAAGGAAGAACCATAGGGTGAAACAAGTAGACGACACAGTTAGTTGCAGGTAACGATTGCAGCAACCATAGGTAAACTTGTCACAAGGCCTCAGCATGTCCAGTAGTAGTCAGGCAGATCAATTCAGAAGAGCCCAAGTGCAAATCAAAAGAATTCCATCCAGACACCAAGAAAAGAGAGAGATAGGAGTATCCTAAAATTTTTTTAAAAATAAAGTATAAGTATACAATATTGATATCAAATTATTCTATATGTCAGTCAAATTGGATTAGGAAGCCTAGTTGTATCAAGCGAAACTGAATAAGCAGAATATAAAGGTACATAACGTTTTTGTTGTGAATTAAGATGTTCTAGGGTTGTAAGTTGTCTAACTAATTTTTTGTTTAAATGCTTTTGATAACAAACACAACCACACATAAAAATAAACATAAAAATTTGAACAATACTTAAAACAATAACAGGGTGTAACATAATATTAAAAAATTGAGTAGCTGTACTACTATATCCAAATACAGATTCCCACCAAGATATATTTGCATCTTGTAAAATACTAGAAGTGGCTGATTTTAAAATTCCTTGTTCATGTTCAACTGTAATTTTAGTATCTACAGAAACATGTTTTAGATTTTGTAACAGGGAAAAAATTATAGTAGAATCAGTTAACCATTTTTTCATTTGTGATCCCATACCCAAAGGTAAATTATAAACAGAAAAATTCATAACATGGTCCCATGTTAAATTTAAAGTAATATTAAGAGTTTGGGGCATGGTAAAATTCCAATTAGATGATGCAATATATTTAAGTGGAATAGTATTACACCAGGTACCAGGTAATAAATGAGAACTAGCAAATACATTATCCTGTGTTTGGAATATAATAGTATCAGAATTCAATAAATGAAAACAAACTCTGTTAGATCCTAAATAAAATACCGGTCTAAGTACATTAAAATGACTTTGTAAGGTACAAGACTTTTGATTTTCCCAACATGTTTCATTGGTTGTATGGAATTGTGAAAGGGAACAGATAAACGAATTTGCATTGGAATGACACAATGATACATCAACAAGTGTCCATTTTGATTCATCAATGTTATGTGACACCCATTGATGTGACAATACTGGAAACAGTAATGAACCATTAGCAGGAAGACCAATTGTCGCTAAGCGATAAATAATAGTATCTTTACCAGACCAAGGAATTAATGTATGAATCATACAAAATTCAGTGGTGCAGTCAGATAAAATTACTTCCCACCATAAAAGATGTGTCATGGCAAAATTAGTGACTGACTTAGATGCAGCTAAACTTAAAGAAGCTGGCCACTTACCAGACCATAAACTTTGAAGTTGAATCTTTAAGTCAGTAGATAGATCAGATTGTACTTGAGAGCATAACATAGCCCAGGCTGTCTCATGTGTAAAATTATATAATTCATTTACTAAAACATTAAATTTATTTTTAATAATATTAGTAATATCCACCATAACATAAGTTTGATGTTGCTGGAGATTAGCAATATTATTGTTAATTCCATATTGAGTATCTAAGCCTGTAGCTGCATGAGAGGCAAGATTTGCTAATTTATATCTTAATATTTCAGAATTTATTTGTGCAGTAGAGCCAATCATACTACCATATGCTCCCAAGCCAGTCGCAAGTACATCTCTCCTAGGTCTATGATTAGATCGAAGAGAAACATTTTGCAGTAAACTTTCATGAAACCACCATTGGAATGATTTTTCTTGTACAGACACAAAGGGAGTGCAGTTTGAATATTGTGTAGAAACCATCCACCTTGACAATTGAAGATGCCAAGTAACTAAACGATATTCAACATCATAAGCAACTTGTGTCGCAGAATCTAAACGTACCTGAATAGGATCACCTTCATGAAAAGGTTTTTCTAAAGAGGTAGGAATAGGTTTAGACAAAGGAAGTGAAGTAGTAGTATGTACAAATATACTAATATGAACAGAAAATTGGGAAATACCATGGTCCATACATTGCCATAATCCTACAGAATCAAAAGGATTCAAATGATTAATTAATAAAGTAGCAGGTATATAAGAAACATTAAATAAATCTACTGTGCTACTTGTATCACAAGATAAAATATTATCTGACATAACCAAAGGAACTTGTTTATCATAACCAAAGGAACTTGTTTATCATCATGTAGAATTCCTGCAGGAGAAGAAAGTAAATCAATACTGCATAGGAGACAGATGTTCACTCCTGTATGGGGTATGCCACCAAATCCTGGAATAATAAGATGAGAAGCATTAATATACCATTCTTGTAAATAATCAAACTTTTTTACACTAGCAACAAAAAGTGCAACAAACTGAGGAGAAATAGAAGGATGGGAAATATGATAAATAGGTCTTGAAGGTGAAAGGACAAGACGATTAAAATTTGATAACATCAGAGTCATTAAACTAGTATCAACTGTGGAGTGAGATTTAAGAAACATAGGCTGATAATCAAATTTTTAGTAGAATTATCATTCTGTTGTATACTCCTTATTTTATTATGAATTATTTGGGAAACAAATATATTAGAATAGCAAAAACAGATAAGCATTATAGTCAAAAAACAACATGCACATGCTTTTAAATAAAACATAATAAATGGTTAGAATAAACTATGTGGCAATAATATAATAAAAATATAATATGACTTAAATATGTCAGGCAACCTTATAGTCCAAGAAAATATATTAACAACTAAAATAAAATATATATGTATTTTGCATAAATATAACAAGCATAATATGAGGTAGTCTTAGAGTGTAGGAATTGTTCAAACAAATAACAAACTGTTCCAAGACTGGTTCTTTTGATCCTTTTATAGCAGTGTCATTCACAGTATAGTTGTTCAAATCCTATCACAGTTAGAGGCAGAATCTTGAACATACTGATGATTCACAAGTATTATATATATGTATACCTGAATAATAAACCATTTCTTTTTTTCTTTTTTTTTTTTCTTCAAAAGAAACTATATGTTGTTTCTCAGTATTCATGCTGTCTTAGTTTTCACACAACTTATATTGCATAGCATGCTTATTTACATATATACAAACCACTTGTAGTCTTAAGAAAAAAGATGTTAAAATCCCTTTGTTGTTCCTGAAATAGACTACAAAAAATCATTTAGGAAGAGAATCCATGTAAAAGATTCATTTTGTAACTTAAAACCCTATGTCACTCCAAACTGCTTTTTACAGCATCTATCAATCAACTGTGAAAAGGGAACTAAGAGCAGCTGTTCCTTTACAAATCTGTCAGTATTTCCTATTTCAGCATTAGAAACATTTCTTAGGTTAGAAAACTCAGTTTTATAGTTTTCATTTACAGATTTAACAAAAGATAGTCCTTGAGATAAATAATTTAATTTACTATCTAAGTCTGATTTAGCATTAATTTCCTTACCCAGAGACCCTTTTGTCTTATGCAAAGCAATCTCCATATCATCAAAATCTTTAGATATTTTATCATAATGGGCCATGAGAGATTGTAACTTTTCAGCTGAGATTACCTCATTTTCTGATAAAACAGGAGGGCGTGAGAGAGGAAATACTGGAATAGCCTCAGAGCTTTGAAAGTCTGAATATGTGTTTTTATACAAGGGAGGAGCAGATGGTGTAACACATGCATCTGAATTGTGTAAAAACACATTCTCATTCTGTTTCAGACTATGGGGAAGGTCAGTATTTAAAGTACCAATTTGAATAAAACCATTTTGTTTAGTACAATACATAAAAATACCACTGCCATATGTACTATCAGAGAATTTAACATTTGCAGAGGTTTGTCGCAAATTTTGCAAAGATTCAACAACTCCTTCAAGAGAAGTATTAGTATTTTCTAATATAGAAAGTTTATCATGCAAAAGACCACATGTATGTGCTGATAACATACTCTGTTTCCTACAGTCTTCTAACTGTATATTTAAGGAATCTAAAAGAGATGCCTGCAGATTATAATTAATATGTAATTGCTCATTTAAACACAAAGATTGCAGTAATGTGTCTAATAGACCCTGCAATATTTTTCCTTTCTTAATTCTTTTGTCTTTGATATCTACAATATCACTTAAAGAATTCAACCATTCATGCAAAGCAGGCTCAGAAGCATCTTGCATTTTAAAAGGACCACAGTGTTTTTTTATACTAGCAATTACACAATCTTGAAACACAGGAGGGAGATTATACAATACAGGGGTCAATCTCTGATCTATGTCAATTAAGTCAAAATTCATGGTGTGCACAGCCATAATTTAACTCTATTTGATAAAAAAGAATAAGATACTTACAGAGCATCAAGTAGACACACACAGTGTTCAAAGTCCAGCTTAAGAATGCACTATGGTCCAAGGGTTTCGAATTCCAACAGGACGATGCCCCCAATGTGTCGTATATACCTCTCTAGTCTAAGGGCTGTCACTAAATGAGTGTTTAGCAACAGATGTATATGTATGATTCTCGCAAAAGAAGATAAAAATGAGATGATTGTAAGAATTATTCTTATATGACTTTATATGCCTTGGCTAGACAAAACCCTAACTATAGACAAATATTTAATCTGGGTTATCTAACAGATTAAATTAATACTCATATTTATCAAATATTAGTTGACATAAACTATTTATTAATCACAGCAAGATTAATTACATACCTCGAGATCTTAAGGCAGAAGATAACAATAGCCTCATACATAGGCAAAGCTTATATACACATTTTAAGCCAATGAAATCAAAGCATACCATAAATGAAAATGCTATCTTTGTATATTTTAACTTCCTTAAAAGACTTTATAATTTTGGCTGACATATAGAAAATACTATTTTAACTTGTTCATGCGCAGTGTATTATAGTGTTAATAATACTATGTGTCTAGCTAGCAGTATAGGTGTTTTGATTGACAACAGCAACTGAATGTAAATGTCACAGTTTTAAATACATTGTCTTTAAAACACTATTTAACCCATTACTAACTAAACTGACTAATCCTATCTAAGTTAATTTAATTTATAACTCTTCCATATTCTATATCTTAATTTATATCTAAATGTTTTATCTATGAATAACATATTTAATGTGTAATTCTTCTTTGAAATTGTATATTTTTCTAATCATGATTTTATAACTCCACAGCGGTCCCCACCCGGGAGTCGAATGCGGCAAAAGAAAAGAGCAGGGACAGGACAGACCAGGTCCAAAGCCGGGAGTTGGTGTCCAGTGCCCCAACCCCGCTTAAGCTGGTGGCCATGGAAACATGGTTGGCACACTACCCTGACCAGGATGCAGCTTGGTTGCTCTGGTCAGGGTTGGAAGGGGGGTTTTGGATCCCAGTGCTAGGCAGGGTAGAAGGGTCTTCGGTACATTGGAATTTAAAGACGACATATGAATTCCCGCAGGTGGTCAGGGAGAAATTGGCAAAGGAGGTGGCGATGGGCAGGGTGTCTGGCCCGTTTGCAGACTCTCCAACTGCGGATCTCATGGTCTCTCCTTTGGGAGTGGTGCCCAAGAAGGAAGCAGGGAAATTCAGGTTGATCCATCACCTGTCATTTCCAAAGGGGGATTCGGTAACCCAAACGGGGAGTCGGTAAACGACTCTATTGACCCGGAGCTGGGCTCTGTGCACTATCAGTCTTTCGACGATGCTTTGGAGATCATCAGGACTTGCGGCCCAGGGGCTCTGATGGCAAAGCTGGACATTGAGTCTGCTTTCTGGCTGCTGCCTTTACACCCGTCAGCCTTCAGGCTGATGGGGATGAAGTTTGAAGGGGCTTACTACGTGGACAGGTGTTTACCAATGGGGTGTTCATTGTCCTGTTCCCTATTCGAGTGCTTCAGTTCATTCCTTCACTGGGTGGTACAGAAGGCATCAGTGGGTGGGTCGGTGGCCCACTACCTTGATGATTTTCTGTTGGTCGGGAGAGCAGGTTCCACTGAGTGTGAAGGCTTATGGAAGTAATGCAGGACATGATGGTGAGGTTTGGGGTACCGCTTGCGGAGGATAAAACGCAAGGGCCCTGCACGTGTCTCACATTTCTGGGAATAGAGATTGACACGGTGCGGGCGGTTTGCAGACTACCGATGGCCAAGGTGTCTTGCATGCTGCAACTTGTGCAGAAGGTGCGTGGGCAAGACAGGGTCCTCATTAAGGAGGTCCAGTCGTTGGATCTTCTTAATTTCGCATGGCGGGCCATCCCGATGGGCAGAGTTTTTAACTGCCATCTGGAGAGCCAGCTGAAAGGTCCCGTAGGGCAGGTTCAGTGGGCCAGGGTCACATCTGAGGTGAAAGAAGACCTTGATGTGTGGGAAAGGTTTCTGTTGCACTTCAATGGGGTGTGTCTCTGGAGGGATCCCCCAGTTTCAAACCAAATGCTTCACCTTTTTACAGATGCGGCAGGCAGCTCTGGGTACGGGCGTACCTGGACGGGGACTGGAGCACGGCTCCATGGCTCCAGGAATGGATAGAGGTGGGTTGGATAAGAAACTTGACCTTGTTGGAACTCTTTCCGATCATGGTAGCCATAGAGATTTGGGGTAGGCGACTAGCGAATAGGTCGGTGGTGTTCTGGACGGACAATATGAGTGTGGTGTACGCCATTAACAGATTGTCAGCATCCTCGCCTGGAGTGGTGTATTATTTGAGGCACTTGGTGTTGGGCTGCTTGCAGCTCAACATTTGTTTCACCACCAAACACGTCTGGGAGTGCAGTTTAGGAAAGCAGCACCCAGGGCGGCGAAAGAGGGTTTAACGTGCCCACCTTTTCTTTGGCAGCTGTTGAAGGTTGGGAAGGCATCCTCCCCTTAATCAAAGCATCATTGGCGCAGAAGACTTGGACTGCTTACATGGGCCATTGGAAAAGATGGGAGGTGATGCAGGTACAACGGGCATCACAGGTGCAGGTGCTTGAATGGTTGGTGGCTTTGAGGCAGGAAGGGATTAGTAGATTAGGTGCGGGAAGCAGATTGTCAGCGGTAGCCTTCTTCAACAAAGCATTGGGGAATGTTGATCACTCCAGAGTGTTTTTAGTCAGACAAGTCCTGAAGGGGTGGGGTCGGAGGGAACCTATTACACCACTTTACTTGAGAAAGTTGGCATTGGAGCTGAACTCGGTATGCACGTCCGAGTATGAAAAGTTGCTTTTCAGGGCGGCTTTTGCGTTAGCATTTGCGGGGGCATATAATTGGTAGCTTCTTCCAAGGCGCACGGTGCAGGGGGAATCCAAGCGGATCACATCCGATCGGCGGATGGGGGGCTGCTCTTGTTAGTGCCTAGGTCAAAGACAGACCAGGAGAGCAAAGGGACATGGTTGTCCCTTGCAAAGCAGGATTTCCCGTAATGGTGTCCTGTGTGCTGTGTGGAGGACTTTAGTAAAGTAAGGCACGTGGGCTCGCAGCAATTCCTTGTTCATGAGGATGGTAGCGCCTTGTCGGTATTCCAGTTCCGTAGGGTCCTCGCCAAGGCGGCGGAAAGGGCGGGGTTGGATCCTAAAAGGATCGCCCTGCATTCATTTCGGATCGGAGCGGCTACCAGCACGGCTGCACGAGGTGCTTTCTCATAGGAGATTAAACGCATAGGGCGGTGGAAGTTGGGCCGATATAAAACGTACACCAGGCCAACCCAAGACATATAAAAAAAATAAAAAAAACAGGGGTGTTTTGGGTGGCAGTACAAATCTTCACTGATAGGAGGGTTTTGTTAGTAAAGATCTAGTTGGGACATGAACGGTGGGGTTTGTCTAGGTGGGACTGGTGAAAAAGGGATTAATCTGGTTTACTCCTGTTTTTGCCAGGTACGTTAGGTGTGAATTCCCCTCCGGTTCGTGTGTGGATAGTAGGCCACTCTTATATCCAGGGCGTTGCAGTCCCCGGAAGGTCAGCAACTTGGATTTTCAACGTCCAGGGCAAACTTCCGATGGTTAGGGCGTAGGGGCCTTACATGGGCAGATTTGCCAGCTCTTCTGCAAGAGGCGCACAGGAGTTGGGGGCAGCCAAACATCATTGTGCTGCACCTGGGGGGTAATTATTTGGGTTCGGTGCCCGCTTTGGACCTCATTAAGAGGATGGCAGCTGACTTGAAGTGGGTGCACACCTGGCTCAGTGATGTGAGGCTGGGATGGTCTAATGTAGTTGCTCGGCTGCAGTGGAGACATATAGTGACCCAGAAAGCAGCCTACAACATTAGGAAGAAGGTAAACAGGGAGATGGGTAGAACGGTCATGGCCCTGGGTGGCTTTGTAATGAGGTATGAGGCGATTATGGCCGACAAAAAGGACCTATTCCGCCCTGATGGGGTCCACCTAATGGACGTTGGGCTGGACTTGTTCATGAAGGACATCAGGAGTGCGCTGTTAAAGTTTATTTAAAAGGAACACAGTGTTACGTGTGAATATTAAAGTTTAATGCTGCTAATAAGGAGGTTTAAAAAAATATATATATATATATATATTTTGGAAGGTTTATACAATTGTTATGTTATTTGGTTAATTTGAGATAATAGGTGCCTGTTGGCTTGCGTGGCGGCAAGAGTACGCCTGGCTCTTGTGGCGGGTGATTAAGGCCCTGGGGAGCAGGCACGGGGAGAGAAGATTGACGGTCTAAAAAAGGGAGGGGATACGCCCACTAGGTGCCGGCCTAGGGGTCCTCTCCCTTACGGACATCACAGCTCTCTCTCTGTGCCATTGGGCGTGAACAGCCTGGTGTCACGCTGCAAGCACCGAAAGGGGCCTTGTCCATCTGTGGTAGGGGTTAGGTTAGGGTTAGATGCCGCTACAAGGATTTTTATGATGAACTTGATCTCAAGTTTTTAGTTAATATATGTTGAGTGCCTAATAATAAAGATATTAGCCACAAGTTAATCGTTTATTGAATAAACGTGACCGTGACCGGTCTTTCTCCCAACCAAGTTGTTGTGTCTTATTTTATTTAAGGTATGACTAGAGTACGAAGGACGGAATAGGGGCTTTATAACTTATGATAGTGGAGGGCCCTCTAGTGGGCCTGGAACAACATTAAGGGATTACCAACTTGAAGTCTGGAGGATGCTAGATTGTGTTGTTACAATGTTGCAAGTGTGGAGGTGGGTGTTTGTGCTTACCTTTATAGGGTCCTGAATCAGTGATACTGGCCTCTTCCTGTTCCAGACTTCAAGGAGAAAGTTTCCCCGCCCACCCATCCCGGAGAAGAAGATAGTGGCGGTAACGATGCGGCAGATTGAGGGTGAGACTAGCCCGGCTTGGGTAGGTTTAATTGAGCTAGCCTTTGTAAGTTTGGGTTGTTAATATAACCTTCCACCCCTCTCAGGAGGGTTGCATGACTCGCCTGCAAGGGGTTGCCTTACAGGGTTGGTTGGAGATGCCCTAGCTGGCGGGTGGTCAAGGCCCTGGGGAGCAGGCACGGGGAGAGAAGAGTGACGGTCTACAAAAGGGAGGGGATATGCCCACTAGGTGCCAACCTAGGGGTCCTCTCCCTTGCAGATGCAGACCGAAGATCTCTAAACATCACAGCTCTCTCTCTGTACCATTGGGCGGGAACAGCTGGGTGTCACGCTGAAAACACGGAAAGGGGCCTTGTCTGTCTGCTGGTAGGGGTTAGTTTAGGGTTAGATGCCGCCACCAGGTTTTTTATGATGAACTTGATCTCAAGTTTTTAGTTAATATAGTTGAGTGCCTAATAATAAAGATATTAGCCACAAGTTAATCGTTTATTGAATAAACGTGACCAGTCTTTCTCCCAACAAAGTTGTTGTGTCTTATTTTATTTAAGGTATGACTAGAGTACAAAGCATGGAATAAGGGGTTTATACCTTAAGAAACAGGGAAAGCAAAACACATACACAGATAAATAAACACAAACAGGTAAACATATCCAGATACACATATATACACACATACACACTGACACAAATACACACAAATACAGACACGCATAAACAAACACATACACACTGACACAGATACACACAAATACAGGCACACATAAACACACACACATACACACTGACACAGATACACACAAATACAGGCACGCATAAACACACGCACAAATATACACAAATACAGGCACGCATAAACACACACACCTACATACACACTGACACAAATACACACAAATACAGGCATGCATAAACAAACACATACACACTGATACAGATACACACAGATACAGGCACACATAAACACACACACACTGACACAGATACACACAAATACAGGCATGCATAAACAAAGACACACACACTGACACAGATATACACAAATCCAGGCACACATAAACAAACACACACACACTGACACAGATACACACAAATACAGGCACACATAAACAAACACACACACTGACACGGATACACAAAAATACAGGCACGCATAAACAAACACACGCACTGACACAGATACACACAAATACAGGCACGCATAAACAAACACACACACTGACACAGATATACACAAATACAGGCACGCATAAACATACACACTGACACAGATACACACAAATACAGGCACGCATAAACAAAGACACACACACTGACACAGATACACACAAATACAGGCACGCATAAACAAACACACACACACACTAACACAGATACACACTAATACAGAAACGCATAAACAAACACACACACTGACACGGATACACAAAAATATAGGCACGCATAAACAAACACACACACTGACACAGATACACACAAATACAGGCACGCATAAACACACACACCTACATAAACACTGACACAAATACAGGCATGCATAAAAAAACACATACACACTGACACAGATACACACAGATACAGGCACACATAAACACAAACACACACACTGACACAGATACACACAAATACAGGCACGCATAAACAAACACTGACACAGATACACACAAATACAGGCACACATAAACAAACACACACACACACACTGACACAGATACACACAAATACAGGCACACATAAACACACACACACACACTGACACAGATACACACAAGTACAGGAACGCATAAACAAACACACACACACTGACACAGATACACACAAATACAGGCACGCATAAACAAACACATGCACTGACACAGATACACACAGATGACACAGATACACATAAATACAGGCACGCATAAACAAACACACACACACTGACACAGATACACACAAATACTGGCACGCATAAACACACACACACACTGACACAGATACACACTAATACAGGCACACATAAACAAACACATACACACACACTAACACAGATACACAAATACAGGCACGCATAAACAAACACACACACACTGACACAGATACACACAAATACAGGCACACATAAACAAACACACTGACACAGATGCACATAAATACAGGCACGCACAAACACACACACACTGACACAGATACACACAAATACAGGCACGCATAAACAAACACATACACACTGACACAGATACACACAAATACAGGCATGCATAAACAAACACACACACACAAACATGCACACACTCATATAGACAGATACATAGACATATACACACAAACTCAAATACAGACACCCATAAACACACGTATACACACACAGAAACAGACACCCATAAACACAAACACAGACGCATATATAGATATGAAGAAAGAAGAAAAATTGGATAAATGTATATTAACTTTTTATACTCCTTGTTAGCCTAGAAAAAAATATTAAAAGCAGTTTCTATAAGCCAACAAACAGGTGTGCTGCAGCATATATGTTTATATAGTTAAAGGGACAGGAAACCCCAACATTTTCTTTAATGATTCAGATAGAACATACAATTTAAAACAACTTTCCAATTTACTTCTATTATCGAATTTGCTTCATTATCTTATTATCCTTTGCTGAAGGAACAGCATGACACTAGCTAGCCAATCACAAGAGACAAATGTGTGCAGACACCAATCAGCAACTAGCTCCCACTAGTGTAGGATATGTGCATACTATTTTTCAACAAGGTATACCAAAAGAACAAAGCACATTTGACAATTTAAAGGGACAGTCTACACCAGAATTTTTATTGTTTTAAAAGATAGATAATCCCTTTATTACCCATTCCCCAGTTTTGCATAACCAACACAGTTATAATAATATACTTTTAACCTCTGTGATTATCTTGTATCTAAGCCTCTGCAAACTGCCCCTTTATTTCAGTTCTTTTGACAGACTTGCAGTTTAGCCAATCACTGCCTGCTCCCAGATAACTTCACGTGCACGAGCACAGTGTTATCTATATGAAATACATGAACTAACACCCTCTAGTGGTGAAAAACTGTTCAAATGCATTCTGAAAAGAGGTGGCCTTCAAGGTCTAAGAAATTAGCATATGAACCTCCTAGATTAAGCTTTCAACTAAGAATACCAAGAGAACAAAGCAAAATTGGTGATAAAAGTAAATTGGAAAATTGTTTAAAATTACATGCTCTATCTGAATCATGAAAGTTTATTTTGGCCTAGACTGTCCCTTTCAGTAAATTAAAAAGTGTCTTAAAATTACATGTTCTATCTAAATCACCCAAGTTTAATTTTGTATCCCTTTAACAGCCAATATGATTTAAGCAGCTCTCATTTTATTGGCTGATTCATCAGCCAATAGAATTAGAGCTGCTTAAATCCTATTGGCTGATTTGAACAGCCAATTGGATTTTAGCAGCTCTAATTCTTATTGGCTAATTAAAAATTTTCAGCCAGTAGGAATGCATGGGATGACATCTTGGATGACGTCCCTTGCATTGAAGATTCAGTGTACGGCGGTGACCTCATGAAGAGGATGCTCTGTGCCGGATGTCTTCAGGATGGACTCACTCCGCGCCTCCGGGATCAAGATTGAAGATGCCGCCTGGATGATGATTGAAGAGGCCGCCTGGATGAAGACTCTCGCCACTTGCATCAGGACGTCACTGCTGGGATGAAGATTGAAGAGGCTGTCTGGATGAAGACTTCTCGCTGCCTGGATCAAGACTTCAAATCCGGGAAGAAGATCGTTCAAGCGGAACTTCTAAAACTTTAAGTCTTGGGGTTAGTGTTAGGCTTTTTTAAGGGTTTTTTTGAGTGGGTTTTTTGTTTAGTCTAGGGTCTGGGCAGTAAAAGATCTAAATGCCCTTTTAAGGGCAATGCCCATACAAATGCCCTTTTCAAGGCAATGGGTAGCTTAGGTTTTTTTAGAATTTGTTTTTTTATTTTGGGGGGATGGTTGGGTGGTGGGTTTTACTATTGGGGGGGTCTTTGTGTTTTTTTTACAGGTAAAAGAGCTGATATGTTTGGGGCAATGCCTTTTAAGGGCCATTGGCAGTTTATTGTAGGCTAGGGTTTTCTTATTGTGGGTGGGCTTTTTTATTTTGATAGGGCTATTAGATTAGGTGTAATTCTTTTTTATTTTTTTTTATAATTTTGTTTTTATTATTTGTAATTTACTGTTTGTTATTTTTTGTAACTTAGTATTTTTTATTTTTTGTAATTAGATACTTTGTAATTTTTAGAGTAGTGTTAGGATTTTTTAATGTGTAGTTTAGTTTAATTTAATTGGTAGTTAGTTTAATAATTATATTAGTATAATTGTTAGTTTTAAATTAGTTTTTTTAATTTGACAGGTAAGTTTTAATTTAATTTAAGCTAGGGAAATTGTAATTTTAAGATAAATTTAGGGGGTTGTTAGGTTTAGGGGTAAATAGTTCGATTTAGTTTACTACGATTTGGGGGCTTTCGGTTTAGGGGTTAATAGTTTAGTATATTTCGTTGTGGGTGGGCTTGCGGTTTAGGGGTTAATACGCTTAGTATAGTGGCAGCAGTGTAGGGCTTAATAACTTTAGTATAGGGGGACGATGTGGGCAGATGGCAGATTAGGGGTTAATAATATTTAAATAGTGTTTGCAATGCGGGAGGGCTTGCGGTTTAGAGGTTAATACGTTTATTATAGTGGTGACGATGTCGGGGAGCGGCGGAATAGGGGTTAATATTTTTTTAAAGTGGCGGCGATGTAGAGAGCGGCAGATTAGGGGTTAATAAATTTATTATAGTGTTTGCGATGCGGGAGGGCCTCGGTTTAGGGGTTAATAGGTAGTTTATGGGTGTTTAGTGTACTTTTAAACACTTTAGTTATGAGTTTTATGTTACAGCTTTGTAGCGTAAAACTCATAACTACTGACTTTAGATGGAGTTACGTATCTTGTTGTTTTAGGCTGTAACGCTTGCTTTTTAGCCTCACCGCAAAACTTGTAATACCGGCGCTATGGGAATCCCATGAAAAAACATAATTTTTAGGAGTGCGGGACTGACGTTGCGGTACAGGCTTAAAGGCTTGCGGTACACCTATACCTGTAATGGCTGCGTTAGGGAAAATGATGTGTTATGGGCCACAACGCTGCTATTTGACTCATAACGCAAAACTCGTAATCTAGGTGATTGTGAGCAAAAAACATTCTGAATTTATAAACTGAAACTTGAGTTTCATTATCCTTTTCAATAAGGTTAATAAAGATACTATCGGCTAGATTTTGAGTTTTGCGTTATGAGGGGTGCGGTACTAACTTGCACATTATTGTACCCGCTCACTTACCTACATCGCTGGTATTACAGGTTTTTCTAAGCCCGGCGTTAAAAAGACAATAAGTGAGCGTAGAGCAAAATTGAGCTCCATACCGCACTCCAATACCACCGCTGCTTAAGTCAGCGGTGAGCTTGTTGTACGTGCTCATGCACGATTTCCCCATAGAGATCAATGGGGAGAGCCGGCTGAAAAAAAGCCTAACACCTGCAAAAAAGCAGCGTAAAGCTCCGTAACGCAGCCCCATTGATTCCTATGGGGAAACTACATTTATGTTTACTATTGAAATTGGGGAGAATATGAGACCCTCCACAACAAGTATACACTTATAGCACTCCTGAGTCCTAAAAGGTGGGTAATCCCAATATATATTAATAATCACAGACAACTGATGTCAATTCTATTTGAATGACAAAATGGGTCAGATAGTGGTGAGAGAATAAATGAAAATATAACTTTTATTAGTTAAATTTATTAAAATTATCACACACACACAATTAAAACTACGGATAGGGGGGATTTTCAGCGTGTCGTACAGATAATAGATGCTAACAATATAGCATAATAAATGTCATAGTCACGTCCGATAGTTGAATATTATAAGGAAAAAAATAGCTAATAAATAATGGCTATAATATAGATCAAATAGTAACAGCCAGACCGGTTCTGTCAGCAGCATGCTGCATTAAGCTAATGCCTTATGTCCTCCATTGTGCAAAGGTAACAAGGTTGGTAAACCACTATACCAATATCAGAGTATTAATGAAGATATTCAGTACAGGGACACGCTGACCGTTCCCCACTAAGCGCTTCCTAAAACACAGGAGCTCACTGGACTCCTCACCATTGCCCTAACATGTTTCGCCCTATATTAGATTTCACGTTACCTACTTTGACAAACATTCCGGTGTCTTCAGATGTTAACCATCTTATAATCTATGGGGTTAATAGGCTCATTTCAAGTGCACACTTTATGGTATTTAACTCTATTACAAATACAGCATTTATAAGCAGGAACTAAACACGGCATCATTGGTATCTCATACTGCAGCTACAAACCCAGTTACCAACGCTGACTTTAAACTTCATTCCTTGGATAGTTAATTACAAGCATATATCTAAACCAATGGATTGTAGTTGATTTGTTGTTTAAACTGAGAGTTTTAGCTAATGCAGTTTATACTTAGAGTGGGCATTTAATAATCTTTGTATACATAAGCATTGATTTGCCAAAACCGGCTATCTTTATGTTAAATCAATATGATATTAATTAACCCACCCATATGTAATGAGACACAATGAATTTCCACTATGCTTAACCCTTTATGTGCCTTTAAACCTAAAAACCACCTTTTTACTATATACCCTCAAAACAAATGCCTGTGCATAAGTGGGGGCTTGCTGTTATATTAAGCTAACAAGCTTAAACTCACGTACTGACTACATGTTACCTCAATAAATCAGAGCTACCTCCCACTCAGATTTTTGATTATTTTTCTGTCACAATTTCATAACAAGCATATCGCTCAAGTAATAACAATACACAGTAAGCATGTTACTATAGTAGTTACTTTGTTTCATCATAAGCCAGTGGTTTAGTTGCAGTGTATTTATTGGGAATAATACGTTACTAGTATCTACCTTAACCTGTTATATACTGAATTTATCCCAATCTCTGGTGTACTACAAATTTATAATAAACCCAAACCACTGTTCAAGGGACATAATACATGCAAACTGTCGCCTAGATTTAGAGTTTGTCGTTAGCCGTCAAAACCAGCGTTAGAGGCTCCTAACACTGGTTTTGGGCTACTGCTGGTATTTAGAGTCAGTCAGGAAAGGGTCTAACGCTCACTTTCCAGCCACGACTTTTCCATACTGCAGATCCCCCTACGCCAATTGCGTAGCCTATCTTTTCAATGGGATCTTTCTAACGCCGGTATTTAGAGTCTTGGCTGAAGTGAGCGTTAGAAATCTAACGACAAGACTCCAGCCGCAGAAAAAAAACAGGAGTTAAGAGCTTTTTGGGCTAACGCCGGTTCATAAAGCTCTTAACTACTGTGCTCTACAGTACACTAACACCCATAAACTACCTATGTACCCCTAAACCGAGGCCCCCTTACATCGCCGCCAATCGATTACATTTTTTTAACCCCTAATCTGCTGCCCCTAACACCGCTGACCCCTATATTATATTTATTAACCCCTAATCTGCCCCCCACAACGTCGCCGCCAGTTACCTACAATAATTAACCCCTAATCTGCCGACCGCACAGCGCCGCCACCTATGTTATCCTTATGTACCCCTAATCTGCTGCCCCTAACACAGCCGACCCCTATATTATATTTATTAACCCCTAATCTGCCCCCCACAACGTCGCCGCCAGCTACCTACAATAATTAACCCCTAATCTGCCGACCGCACCTCACCGCTACTATAATAAATGTATTAACCCCTAAAGCTAAGTCTAACCCTAACACCCCCCTAAGTTAAATATAATTTAAATCTAACAAAATAAATTAACTATTATTAAATAAATTATTCCTATTTTAAACTAAATACTTACCTGTAAAATAAACCCTAATATAGCTACAATATAACGAATAATTATATTGTAGCTATTTTAGGATTTATATTTATTTTACAGGCAACTTTGTATTTATTTTAACCAGGTACAATAGCTATTAAATAGTTAATAACTATTTAATAGCTACCTAGTTAAAATAATTACAAAATTACCTGTAAAATAAATCCTAACCTAAGTTACAATTAAACCTAACACTACACTATCAATAAATTAATAAAATGCAATACCTACAAATAACTACAATTAAATAAACTAACTAAAGTACAAAAAATAAAAAAGAACTAAGTTACAAAAAATAAAAAAATATTTACAAACATTAGAAAAATATTACAACAATTTTAAACTAATTACACCTACTCTAAGCCCCCTAATAAAATAACAAAGACCCCCAAAATAAAAAAATGCCCTACCCTATTCTAAATTTAAAAAGTTCAAAGCTCTTTTACCTTACCAGCCCTGAAAAGGGCCATTTGCGGGGCATGCCCAAAATAATTCAGCTCTTTTGCCTGTAAAAAAAAAACAATACCACCCCCAACATTACAACCCACCACCCACATACCCGCAATCCAACCCAAACCCCCCTTAAATAAACCTAACACTAAGCCCCTGAAGATCTTCCTACCTTATCTTCACCATGCCAGGTTCACCGATCCATCCTCCGAAGTCTTGATCCAAGCCTCTGAAGTCTTCATCCAAGCCCAAGCGGAGCCTGGCGATCCATAATCCGGCTGAAGTCTTCTATCAAGCGGCAGCTGAAGAGGTCCAGAAGAGGCTCCAAAGTCTTCATCCTATCCGGGAAGAAGAGGAGATCCGGACCGGCAACCATCTTGATCCAATCGGCATCTTCTATCTTCATCCGATGACGAACGGCTCCATCTTGAAGACCTCCGGCGCGGATCCATTCTCTTCTTCCGACGTCCAACTGAAGAATGAAGGTTCCTTTAAGGGACGTCATCCAAGATGGCGTCCCTCGAATTCCGATTGGCTGATAGGATTCTATCAGCCAATCGGAATTAAGGTAGGAAAATTCTGATTGGCTGATGGAATCAGCAAATCAGATTCAAGTTCAATCCGATTGGCTGATTGGATCAGACAATCAGATTGAGCTCGCATTCTATTGGCTGTTCCGATCAGCCAATAGAATGCTTCCCCAACGTCGCCGCCACTATATTATATTTATTAACCCCTAAACCTAAGTCTAACCCTAACACCCCCTAACATAAATATAATTAAAATAAATCTAATTAAAACCTACAATTAATAACTAAATAATTCCTATTTAAAACTAAATATTACCTGTAAAATTAACCCTAAGCTAGCTACAATATAACTAATAGTTACATTGTAGCTATCAGGTTTTATTTTTATTTTACAGGCAAGTTTGTATTTATTTTAACTAGGTAGAATAGTTACTAAATAGTTATTAACTATTTACTAACTACCTAGCTAAAATAAATACAAATTTACCTGTAAAGTAAAACCTAACCTAAGTTACACTAACACCTAACATTACACAACAATTAAATAAATTACCTAAATTAAATACAATTAAATAAATTAAATACAATTACCTAAATAAAAAAGAAATGATCAAATATTTAAACTAATTACACCTAATCTAATAGCCCTATCAAAATACCCCCCCCCCCCCCAAATAAAACCTAGCCTAAACTAAACTGCCAATAGTTCTTAAAAGGGCCTTTTATGGGGTATTTAGCTCTTTTTCCTTGTCCAAACCCCTAATCTAAAAATAAAACCCACCCAATAAACCCTTAAAAAAAAACTAACACTAACCCCCGAAGATCCACTTACAGTTTTTGAAGACCGGACATCCATCCTCATCAAGCTGGGAGAGTCTTCATCCAAGCGGCAAGAAGTCATCCTCCAGACGGCATCTTCTATCTTCATCCTTCCGACGCGGAGCGGCTCCATCTTCGCGGAGCATCCTCTTCTTTCGACTCCTCTTGAAGAATGAAGGTTCCTTTAAATGATGTAATCCAAGATGGCGACCCTTGAATTCAGATTGGCTGATAGAATTCTATCAGCCAATCAGAATCAAAGGTGAAAAAATCCTATTGGCTGATGCAATCAGCCAATAGGATTGAGCTTGCAATCTATTGGCTGATTGGAACAGCCAATAGAATGCGAGCTCAATCCTATTGGCTGATTGGATCAGTCAATAGGATTGAAGCTCAATCCTATTGACTGATTGCATCAGCCAATAGGATTTTTTCACCTTTAATTCCGATTGGCTGATAGAATTCAGCCAATTGGAATTCAAGGGACGCCATCTTGGATGACATCATATAAAGGAACTTTCATTCTTCAAGAGGAGTCGAAAGAAGAGGATGCTCTGTGCCAGATGTCTTGAAGATGGAGCCGCTCCACGTCGGAAGAATGAAGACAGAAGATGCTGTCTGGATGAAGACTTCTGCCCATCTGGAGGACGACTTCTTGCCGCTTGGATGAAGACTTCTGCCGGCTTAGTTGAGGATGGATGTCCGGTCTTCAAGAACTGTAAGTGGATCTTCGGGGGTTAGTGTTAGGTTTTTTATGGGTTTATTGGGTGTTTTTTTTTTTAAATTAGGGGTTTGGGCAAGGAAAAAGAGCTAAATGCCCTTTTAATGGCAATGCCCATCCAAATGCCCTTTTCAGGGCAATGGGGAGCTTAGGTTTATTTAGATAGGGTTTTATTTGGGGGGCTTGGTAGTGTGGGTGGTGGGTTTTACTGTTGGGGGGTTGTTTGTATTTTTTTTTACAGGTTAAAGAGCTGATGGGCAATGCCCCGCAAAAGGCCCTTTTAAGTGCTATTGGCAGTTTAGTTTAGGCTAGAGTTTGTTTTATTTTGGAAGGGCTTTTTTATTTTGATAGGGCTATTAGATTAGGTGTAATTAGTTTACATATTTGATAATTTCTTTTTTATTTTGTGTAATTTAGTGTTTTTAATTTTTTGCAATTTAGTTAATTGTATTTAATTAATGTAATTTATTTAATTGTAGTGTTATGTTAGGTGTTAGTGTAAGACAGGTTAGGTTTTATTTTACAGGTTACTTTGTATTTATTTTAACTAGGTAGCTAGTAAATAGTTAATACTTATTCATTAACTATTCTACCTAGTTAAAATAAATAAAAACTTAGCTGTGAAATAAAAATAAAACCAAAGATAGCTACAATGTAACTATTAGTTATATTGTAGCTAGCTTAGGGTTTATTTTACAGGTAAGTATTTAGTTTTAAATATGTATTAGTTAGGTAATAATAGTAAGTTTTATTTAGATTTATTTTAATTATATTAAAGTTAGGGGCGTTAGTGTTAGGGTTAGACTTAGGGTTAGGTTAAGGGGTTAATATATTTATTTAGTGTTAGTGATGTGGGAGGCCAGAGGTTTAGGGGTTAATAACTTTAGTATAGTGGCGTCGGCGATGTTGGGGGCGGCAGATTAGGGGTTAATAAGTGTAATGTAGGTGGCGGCGACATTGAGACGGCAGATTAGGGGTTAATAAGTGTAGATAGATGTCGGCGATGTAGGGGGCGGCAGATTAGGGGTTAATAAGTGTAATGTAGGTTTCGGCGATGTCGGGGGCAGCAGATTAGGGGTGTTTAAACTCTGGGTTTTATGTTATGGTGTTAGGTGTAAACATAACTTTTCTTTCCCCATAGGAATCAATGGGGCTGCTTTACGCTCCTTTATTGCAGGCTTTTTTTCAGCCGGCTCTCCCCATTGATGTCTATGGGGAAATCATGCACGAGCACGTAAGACCAGCTCAAAGCAGCGCTGGTATTTGTGGGTGGTATGGAGCTCAACGCTGCCATATTGCCTGCTAACGCCGGGTTTTTGCAAACCTGCAATAGCAGCGCTATAGGGAGGTGAGCGGTGGAAATAACTTGCAAGTTATTGCCGAGCCGCTCAAAATGCAAAACTCGTAATATGGCCGTATATTATGAAACATTGTTACATAAAATAGTAGCAATAGAGAGATCCTTTTTCTATAGCAAACGCATCATAGATTTAAAGTACCATTTAATGCTGTGATTTTACTCTTAATAAAGATTAAATTAATTATTCAGTAGTTTAACCTATTAGACTAAAATTGTCCAGATTCCAAATTTAAAAAAAAATCCTCTGTCGTGGTCCCGTGTCAAATTACGCTTCCTCAGAGGGGTTGGTGGTGAATTTAATCTGAGCATCAAATGGTATTTTGATTCACAATATTATAATGAAGGGTAGGGGGGAATCTAATTTTTGCACAATAGCTTGAAAGTTAAATTCAGCATCATAGAGCAATAGTCTATGATGCATTTACCATGTTAAAAGGATCTGGTACTATTTTAAAGGGGTAGAAAGGTCAAAATGTGACATAGAAGCAGTTTTACAATAAACTTTCATTAGCAAAAATGCTTCTAGTAAAAGTTTTTTTCTGCATCAGACACACATATCCTGTGAGGGGGTCTGGGTACCAGTATTCAAGCTCAATAGGTAGTCCACAGCACCATAAAATCTAATCCATCTTTATTAAGAACAGACTAAAAACAATGCAACGTTTTGGGGAAACCCCTTATTCATGCAGGAGCTCAGTAAGCTGCTGTGTTTGGAATAGAGTTTGAGTATTCAAACTCAGAAATCTGAAGATGATGTTTATTGTGTCTGTCATAGAAGCCACTACTGACTCTATGAGAAGGTGTAGCGTTCGAATACTGATGCATGGGCCCTCACAGGATATGTGCATATGCTGCAAGAAAACAGTAACTGTAAAATTACTTTTATTAGAACCATTTTTGCTAATGGAAGTACATTGCAAAAGTGCTTCTATTTCTAGTTGGAATGCACCCATCACAATTTAATTTTGACCTTTCTATCTCTTTAAGTAACAATGTTTCATAATATACAGACTTATTTATGAATTCATTAGTTGGAAACATTGTATCTTCTTTATTTATCTAAATATGTAGTGTCTTTAACTGTAGGGGGCCGCAGAAATCTTTCTTCTGTCTTTCTTTTATTGATAGGATAATAAAAGTTGCGTTTTCCTTTATAAGGGGGGCAGAGCTGACCACTGGAGTAGCAGGACATAAACTGCAGGAGCTCCCAGAATAAATTTAGATTTCATGAGTTTGTCTCATAAAATGTTGTATTATTTTCAATTTACATCCAGAATCATAATAAGAAGCCTTGTCTGAGGATGTTTTTTTTTTCTTCTTCAAAGTTTAATTTAACATTTTTATTGAGGTTCCGGAATAAAAAAAAGAACAAACAAGTTAAGTATAATACATATTAGGTAAGTCCATCCACTTTACAGAGTATGCAGAGAACTTCATATATAGATGTCCTGTAAGAGTAATCCTCCAGTGACTGGGGAAATACTGGGGAGGTGAGAGGTACCTCAACTTTTTTTTTTATAGTTCCTTGGTGAAAGTCAAATGGCCCTGTACTGGAGATATGTGTTGACTGTGGGGACTTTCGACAAAGTACACAAAGAGTTATACAGAGTATACATATAATAAACGTAATACAATAATTTACAAAGTTACTGTTGTCTCCGAAGCCTAACAATCTAGTTTTTTCGAGGAGGTATATAAGAAAGATGCAAAAATGTTGAACTAGACTTCGCTTGTTTCCAAGGGGGGGAGGAAAAAAAATGGGAGGGGGGAATAGGACATGGGAGGGAGAGGGGTGGGGTTTTATGGGCCAAAAGGGTAGAGACTTTTGTTCTACTCTCTTACAATTGTCCCAGGGAGCCCACATTACTGAGTGTAGGTCTATGATCCATCTATTGAGGAATACTGCTTCTTCTATTAACTTAATGTATGAAAGAAGTTCAGACACCTTTTGGATTGGGAGTGCCGTTTGTTGTTTCCAGTGTCTCGCTTTCGTTAATTTCATTGCCATCATGAGGTATATAAACAGGAGTTTCCGGGGCTTAGGGATCTTAGGGATTTCTGAGTGAAGGAGATATGTTTCCAGACCCTCACTGGTTGGGAGTGAAAGGAGGTTGCACAAGTGCAGTACTTTTCTCCAGAGTTACTGGGCAGCTCCACCATATATGGAGGTCATCCCCTTTTCCCCTGCAATTTCTCCAACATGTCAAGGGGTTTGTTGGAGATATTTTATGCAGTCTGCTTGGGACCCAGTGCCATTGCGTCAGGAGATAAAAGTATAGCTCAAAGAGCATCACACAATGTATAGATCGTCTAGTGTCTGCTATAGCCCTCATCCAGTGTTTAGTCTCTATCTCTTTGTTGAAGTCTTTTTCCCAAGCTAGTATGTTGTGGGATTTCTGTAAGGTTGGGCATTCTAGTAGGCATTGATAGTGTATTGTTAGCGGTTTATGTCTCTTAAACCCTGCCTTCCATCTTGTTTCCCAGGTAGTCATAGGTCTGGGGTTCGTGCATAGGAGCCCCCAGCTGTTTAGAAGGGATCGGAAGCGCCCCACTTCAAACTGCAACTTGATGGGGATATTGTATTGGGTGATTAATTCTAGAGGGAATGCCAAGCAGAGTCACTGTGTAAGTCGCTGATTATTCTGATGTTAAAGTTGGTCCAGCTATTAGGGTTGAAGTCAGGTAGTCCGTGTAGTAGACCCCTGGTGCTGTGTAATAGAGGTGGTTGAGGGGCGATCATGGCTGAGTGTCGTAGTGTGTACCATTGTGCTAAGCAATCTTTGATTATTGGATTAACCAAGGGTATTGAGAATTTACAGTGTTGCGGAATCCAGATGAGATCAGGTAGTAGGAGGTGGTGGGGTAAAGAAGCTTGTTCAATCTCATACCATCTGAGACATTCACTAGGAGTGCCCCATCCGGATATGTGAGCAAGCCTAGCTGCTTCATAGTATAGTTTAAGGTTAGGGAGGCCAAGTCCTACCTTGTCAATTGAAGATTGCAGGATCTTGGGCGAGATACATGGGTGGTAGTTTTCCCAGACGTAGGAATTTAAGAAAGATTGGTAGGTGTGTAGTAGTGCAACTGGTAGTTTAAGTGATAAGCATTGGAGGTGAGTTTCAGGAGTAACATCATTTTGAAGGCTGAAATCCTACCCATCCATGAGACCTCCTTAAAGCTAGGGAGCGAGGGGGAATGTTTGAATGTATTAAGGAGCCGAGTGTGGTTGATGGTCACCACTACGGGAAGGTTATGTGAAAGATGAACTCCTAAGTGTCACATTGAAGATGGTGAATAACCTAATTGTACTATCTGAATCAGTAGATGTGATCTTCACTGATTGTGTTTGTCAGTTCACAAAACAGATTAAAAAAGAATGGGCAGGGGGAACTTTCGGGCAGCGTCCATGTTCAGACGCACAACTGCATGCTGCTCCAGCTTTTCAACAACTTTTCCTTAAATAATACATTCTAACTGGGCTGCATACAATATAAAGTATAGCTTTGAAATCTTTATCAGAAGACACATCTTATGCACCTAGTCTGGAAAGAAACCGCTCCTGGCATCATGGCTCGGAGCCATTTTAAGATCTTGGCCTGCACAATACCCCCCCCGGCGGGACACCTTAGGGCCCTGTCGTTAGGAAGCACGTCTTGTGCTTATAATCTGGACATTTACTTTTCCTAGTACGACACAATACCTATTTGGACAATTACAGTCTGCTCCATCCTTGCCTATAGTGTGTCGTTACACATATATCATGGAAATCCCCTTGTTTCCTAGAGGAGCTACGCAGCGTACTGGATGGTCACCATGCTGCCTTAGAGATGGAGCTCCATACAGCTTTTTTTGGTGAGAGTGCTAATCCGCTCTAGGTACCCGAGATCCACATGTTAAAGAGGGGGGGAGGTGGCACTTTGGGGCCCCAGCGCCTGCACTCCACCCTCGGCTTATCGGAGAGAGGCAGTGAGCATATGGTCAGAGAAACACCAACTCAGCTTGACTTCACGCCGCAGAAGGGTGCAGCGATCGCCATTGGGAGCTTCAATAACTTACCTCAAATCTCTGCTACTACATTGCAGGCACTCAGGGCAGAAACAGGATCGCACCAATTTGAGCTCCTTACCACATACCGCATACCTCCCCTCAGCCATGATGGGACCTTGGATGTCCCATGGTGACGCAGCTCAGCATTTGGTGTGGCTGCAGTCGCATCAATACTTCTTTTGGGATCCAGGAGGCTTTCTCTTCCTCTATGACTGTAGGACAATTTGGCGTCCGACCCCTGGAACTATGGTGAGAGATTGATTGCCTGCTCGTGAACCAGGCATGGGGTAAATGTTTGGCCATTAACTCTTCTGGAAGACTGGGATTTATTCACGCTGATGTGCGGAGACCTATTACTTATTGACTCCCAATAGTTATACTTAATAAAGGACAGAGTTGCACACTCATTACAGAACTCATTCCAATGTTTAATATCTATGGTTAAAAGTTCTCTTAGTTTCTTAATGCTCCATAACGTATGTAATATAGTTGAAATGCATCCATTAGATGAATGTCTCTAACCTGTTTCCATCTGAGCATTTACTATTTCATTTCATTTCATTTACTATTTCAGTTATACTTCTAATTTTTAATGGAAGATCAGTTGCACATGTATTGTTTTTCAAATATCACTGCTTTCTGTACCCTGATGCCCTATCATTTGGGGGACTGATCTGTGTTATGGGTATAGGCAACTTGTCAAACTCCATTCAAGGCACTTTAGCTTTTTTTTTATGGCTGATTAGTAACCCAAATTTACCTTTAAAGCACGCTAGCACTAGGATTGGTGCAGGCTGGACCTGCTTTGACAATATATATCAATTCTAAGTCATGGGAACATCCCTATAGGGTAGCTCCTGATATATAAGCTAATTGCATTGATTTTGTCATTTGCATTGTGCTGGTAATTTAGATTGTATGCTTAGATAGTATAGGACCTTCCGTCTTCCATTATCTCTAATATTTTACTATTAGCATGAAGACTCTAGACGTATAATATGCCCTGAATGGGGTACCCTTCATTTTGCCAGTCCCATCTAGATTTAAAAGAGTGAGACTTGTTGTTATCTACCTTTGTTGGCGTCACCTATCCTATATTCCAACATCTTATGCACCTCACAGATATATTTCCTTGTTATTGATGATCTGGCCCTAGGTTCTAGTTCCACAACAACCTGGTTTGGGTATAGCTTTAATTTTGGTTAGAGAGCATATTTATAAATTTCGAGTTACTAGTTTTGTGAAACTTATACCCAGATTTCAAGAGTTTACCTTAGTTTGTATAACACAGTAATGATGCGTCCTTTAATACATTTCAGGATGAGGGGAGTAGTGAAGCTTATCCTTTTAGGTCAATATATTACTGGGTATACTTTTTGGCTATTTCCTAAGGGGAACCCTTTTATATAGGCGTTAAGTTTTATGTCAATATCTATTTTCTGTATTAAGAAGCAGACGTTTGCACTTTAATAAGTTGTGTCTATTCTAATCATTCTAGTTATCCACTATAAACAAAAACAAAAAAGAGGTTTATTGCATGAGGTCCAAGAGCGGCCTCTTCTATGTTTGAGTACCCTCCCTAACTTGTATTTGTTTCATAAGGCCCAAGAGTGGTCTTCTGTGAAATTTGGAAGGTCAACATTCTAATTGACATCTTATTCTATCATTGCTTATAGAAATCAGTTGTCTATGTTTACTGTATTTAACTCCAATCTGTTGTATGTCATGACATTAAAACCTCAATAAAAAATATAAAAAAATAAAAATAAAAAAAAGAATGGGCAAAGGTGAGTAAGAAAATAGAGGCTTGTGTATTAGTGTCCCCACACTCGCAAATAGACCATTTCCCCAGGGTGTGCATCGCCTCTGAGCCCAGCTGGAGATGTCAGATATTAGAGGAATTGAGGAGTTACAGCTCCACAGAACAGACAATATGCAGCCAGGTATAGCCTGATCTCCCCAAACTAAGTTTGGAAGATTTTACATTCCCACCTATCTCCTACTCCAATATGCTGGGACAAGCAAAGAGGACTCTGCCTATTTTGAGTGAGGCTCACAGTGGAGCCAAGAGGTGACAGACCACTACTGAGAGAATTCAGAAGCTGATTGGCAGAGTCGGAAAACTTTATTTTGCAGTGGACTTTACCAAGATTTCCTACATCAGAAAGTGAGCAGTAAATACTAGGTCTTACACCTGCCTCATAGCAGGATTGACTGCCTTTCTTTTTGAGCAGAATCCTCTCTTAGTTCATGATAAAATAATAATTCATGAGGGCTGCTGTTTGGTTGCCAGTGGCCGGGGCAACGAGACATAATTTAATCACAATAGTCAGTCCTGATAGTGTCATGAGCTTTCATTCTATGTCTGCTCTTTAGGAATCCTTAACCTATTTAGGTATGCATGCTGCAGGTTATAGATCCAGGATATAAATAATTATTAAGCATAGGGTTTATTTCTAACCAGAAATAGCATATATTTTGCTTGTTTGGATTTTTTGCTTGTTTGGATCTATGACTACTGCCACTCGGCAGTTTAAAGATAATACCTGTCCTGATGAAGGCCCAACTGAGGGCCAAAACGTCGACCATGTATTAATGTTCTAGGAATAAAGAAAATATTTGTCTCTATACAAACCCTGAGAGTGCCCTTCTTCTACATTGTTCTTTAACTATCTCTTATAAGGATTGCACCCAGGTTGTGGCTGCTCCACCTGGTTGGAGTGCTGGGCTATACGCTATTTTGACTTTTGAGAGATATATATATATATATATATTCTAGTAACACTATCTGGCTAACCCCCATTTTAAATACTTTATGTCCATAAGAGGCCTAAAGTAGGAGAGAAATATATGCTAACTAGTCTTTAATATAAAATAAAAAATTAGGTTACTAAAATTAAAGCTTGTGCAATCATGGCACAAATGGTTGTAAATGCTTCTCTGGGATCCCCTTTGTTCAGAAATAGCAGACATATATGGCTTTGGCATTGCTTTTTGGTAATTAGAAGGCTGCTAGATGCCGCTGTGCACCACACGTGTATTATGCCCAGCGAAGAAGGGGTTAATTAGGTAGCTTGTAGGGTTAATTTTAGCTTTAGTGTAGAGATCAGCCTCCCACCTGACACATCCCACCCCTGATCCCTCCCTGACCCCTCTCAAACAGCTCTCTTCCCTCCCACACCTCACAATTGTTCCTGCTATCTTAAGTACGGGCTTTTTTTCCCATCATTTTTTTTTAATATATATAATTTCTGCAGTGTAGGATCCCCCTCCCCCCAACCTCCCTGATCCCCCACACATAGCTCTCTAACCCTCCCCCCTCTACTTAATTGCCGCCATCTTAGGTACTAGCAGCTGTCTGCCAGTAACCAGTTTGCTGCAAATTAGGCATTTAAAAATATAAATAAAATAACAATACCCATTTTTTTTGTAATGTAATGTAGAGTGGCCCTCTCTGCATCAATAACTCTGCAAATCTATTTCTGCAGTGCCCCACTCACAAATCTACTTCTGCAGTGCCCCACTCAATAGCGTGATCTTGCTATTTTGAGCGAGATCGCGGCAGAGAGATGCCCACTGTACGACACTGGTCTTTAAGGGGTTAAGTCAGTAGCTTGGAGTCTTTATTTTATCTAATTTCTAGTCCTAGTATCTTCATCATTTTTGGTTCATCACCTGGGTAGTGCTTGCTGATTGGTGGCTAAGTGTAGGCACCAATCAGCAAGCGCTTCCCAGGGTGCTGAACCAAAAATGGCCCAGCTCCTAAGCTTACATTCCTGCTTTTTAAAAAAAAATACCAAGAGAACAAAGAAAAATTGATAATAGGAGTAAATTAGAAAGTTGCTTAAAATGGCCTGCTCTCTCTGAATCATGAAAGGAAGTATTTGGGTTTCATATCCCTTTAAAACTTTACAAGCCACCATTTTCTCCAACATAGCAATTGATCTTCCTTTTCCTGCTCAGAACTTCTTTTCAACTTGATATTTGCAGTCTTTATCCAAAGCCATTTACACCTCCATTGGCAGCTTGACTGCCCAGAAACTACAGTAAATTGTGAGATCACCATCACCTGAACTTTAGATTTATTTACTTAAAGGGCCATAACAGTAAAAAATGACATGTTCTAATTTGACCCTGCACTACTGCTTGGAGTACGTTAGGATGAACCTGGTATTCTATTGAAGACTTTATGCTGTCATGCAGTAAGTGACCAGCTTCTTTTGCTGGAACACTGACAGTGGCTTCCACCTTGAATAATCTTAATGCTTTATTTCAGAAGGTAGGATAGAAATTCTGCTGCACTTCCTGCATCTGAACCAACATTCTCCCACACAAGAAAAATTTGTGTTTCAGTATGATGTCTGGTCCTGACTGAGTTAATGCGTTCCTTGATTGACAGTAATCTGGATAGTGTACTTACTCCTTTTCATTAATTAGTACATTTAAAACCTATCTTCTGAAACTGAATGCTGTGTACTCATCTTTTTTCTGTGTTTTTTTTTTTTCAATGTGGTGTCTTTTCTTTTCAGTAACACTAATTGTATTGGTTGGTTGGATTTTTCGTACTCCTGTTTATCTTATACAGTAAATACACTGATAATAAAAAGGCCCTGATATCCTGCTATACAGTTGGAGCTAAGTGCGCTGGAGCTGACGGCAATCCTCTTCCATAGGTAATCCCTTCAAATAGGGGTATAGATTTCGGAAGAACCAAATTCACAATAGTGTGATATCTTCAAACATAGGTAAAGCACTAAATGGAAAGACCTCACGAGATGGATCAGATTAAATGGCCTTTATTTTGTCTTTATTTTGATGGAACAGCATCAAAATATAGAAGAAGTGATCATAAAATGTGTTTTAAAATAAATGAGCAGCTTTAACAGTATATGGCGCTACGCATTTCAGCAGTTGAAACAAATAGTCACATACTGTCAAAGCTGTTCAGTTTCATTAAAACACATTTTTAAACTTTTTTTTTTATTTATTAATTTTTTATTTTCAAAGATAAACAGAGATGCGTACATACAACAAATCAGATCACATTTTACCACACAAGAAGAACACTGAATAGGGAACAACACGACTCAAAAGTATCATAATCACCTTATCATTTTTATGATAACCTCTTCTATATTTTGATGCTGTTCCAAATATGACACTATTGTGATTTTGGTTCTTCCAAGATCTTGACACCTCTTTCAAATAGTAACTTAAACATTCCAACACTGCTACATACCTCGTACAAGCCCCAGGAGAGACTCTGGTTGGCAGCACCTACCTACAGGAAAGTGTTTTGTTTCCATATTGCATCAATTGTGCTATAGCAGCTTTTTACAATTTTCAGTGCACTGTTTCCTAACCATGGGGTTGAATCCAATTATGTTGATCTGTTTTTTGTGTCACCGATGTGAATTTTTCAACATCTGAACAATGACAATACAAACAATAAGACCATTTCTGTATTCGAGAAATATCAGATTGGATATTGGAAGTCAAACATTTGATGCATCAAAATCAATGTCTTCAGCAATCACAATCCATTTAAACACAAGTTATAGGCTAAATATCGACAACAAAATAGACACATCAAATTTAACAATCAAAGGCTCTTGATAAATACTCAGATAACATAGATTAGAAAAAAATTATAACCATATTGGCCACAAATCTGCACATGCTCATACTCAAAAAAACAAGATGGTACTGCGTGCCCAGCCCAACAATGGTAACAATACTGAATACCTTATCATCAATACTTAAATGTAAAAACACGAAAAAGCATAACTACAAATATATATATATATATATATATATATACTAGTGTTCTCCCCAGGACCTTTTTAGCAGGTGCAACACCCGGCTGATATTACTGACCACCCATCTAAAATTTTAGCCAATTTTAACCCCTTAATGACCGCAGCACTTTTCCATTTTCTGTCCGTTTGGGACCAAGGCTATTTTTACATTTCTGCAGTGTTTGAGTTTAGCTGTAATTCTCCTCTTACTCATTTACTGTACCCATACATATTATATACCGTTTTTCTCGCCATTAAGTGGACTTTCTAAAGATACCATTATTTTCATCATATTTTATAATTAACTATAAAAAAAATATATAATATGAGGAAAAAATGGAAAAAAACACACTTTTTCTAACTTTGACCCCCAAAATCTGTTACACATCTACAACCACCAAAAAACACCCATGCTAAATAGTTTCTAAATTTTGTCCTGAGTTAAGAAATACCCAATGTTTACATGTTCTTTGCTTTTTTTGGAAGTTATAGGGCCATAAATAAGTAGCACTTTGCTATTTCCAAACCCCTTTTTTTCAAAATTAGCGCTAGTTACATTGGAACACTGATATCTTTCAGGAATCCCTGAATATCCCTTGACATGTATATATTTTATTTAGAAGACATCCCAAAGTATTGATCTAGGCCCATTTTGGTATATTTCATGCCACCATTTCACCGCCAAATGCAATCAAATAAAAAAAATCGTTCACTTTTTCACAATTTTGTTCACAAACTTTAGGTTTCTCACTGAAATTATTTACAAACAACTTGTGCAATTATGGCATAAATGGTTGTAAATTCTTCTCTGGGATCCCCTTTGTTCAGAAATAGCAGACATGTATGGCTTTTGTTGTTGCTTTTTGGTAATTAGAAGGGCGCTAAATGCCACTGCGCACCACACATGTATTATGCCCCGCAGTGAAGGGGTTAATTAGGGAGCATGTAGGGAGCTTTTAGGGTTAATTTTAGCTTTAGTGAAGTGTAGTAGACAACCCAAAGTATTGATTTAGGCCCATTTTGGTATATTTCATGCCACCATTTCACCGCCAGATGCAATCAAATTAAAAAAATCATTAAATTTTTCCCAATTTTAGGTTTCTCACTGAAATCATTTACAAGCAGCTTGTGCAATTATGACACAAATGGCTGTAAATGCTTCTCTGGGATCCCCTTTGTTCAGAAATAGCAGATATATATGGCTTTGGCGTTGCTGTTTGGTAATTAGAAGGTCGCTAAATGCCGCTGTGCAACACACGTGTATTATGCCCAGCAGTGAAGGGGTTAATTTGGGAGCTTGTAGGGAGTTTGTAGGTTAATTTTAGCTTTAGTGTAGTGTAGTAGACAACCCAAAGTATTGATCTAGGCCCATTTTGGTATATTTCATGCCACCAGTTCACCGCCAAATGCAATCAAATAAAAAAAAATCGTTCACTTTTTCACAATTTTTTTCACAAACTTTAGGTTTCTCACTGAAATTATTTACAAACAGCTTGTGCAATTATGTCACAAATGGTTGTAAATGCTTCTCTGGGATCCCCTTTGTTCAGAAATAGCAGATATATATGGCTTTGGCGTTGCTGTTTGGTAATTAGAAGGCCGCTAAATGCCGCTGCGCATCACACGTGTATTATGTCTAGCAGTGAAGGGGTTAATTAGGTAGCTTGTAGGGAGCTTGCAGGGTTAATTTTAGCTTTAGTGTAGAGATCAGCCTCCCATCTGAAACATCACACCCCCTGATCCCTCCCAAACAGCTTCCTTCCCTCCCCCACCACAGAATTGTCCCCGCCATCTTAAGTACTGGCAGAAAGTCTGCCAGTACAAAAATAAAGGGAATCTTTGTTTGTTTGTTTTTTAAAATATAGCATATTTACATATGCTGCTGTGTAGGATCCCCCTTAGCCCCCAACCTCCCTGATCCCCCCAAACACCTCTCTAACCATCCCCCTCTGACTTTTTGGGGGCCATCTTGGGTACTGGCAGCTATCTGCCAGTACCCAGTTTGCAGAAAAAAATGTTTGTTTGTTTTTTTCCGCAGTTTATTTTCTGTAGTGTAGCTTCCCTCCCACATACCAACCCAACACCCCATGATTTAGCTTTGTTATTTTTATTACATTTTATAAACCTGATCCTATAGTGCATATTTTCTGTAGTGCAGCGTTCCCACCCGTTCCCTCCCCGTGCACGCGCCCGCCCCCTCCCTATCGTGCACGCGCGCGCCCGTGCGCGCCCCCGGTCATCCCCGCCCACGATCCCGCCCCCCCTGCACATCTCCAGGGCCACCCGCCTCCCGGTCCTGCTCCCACCCACCAACGAAGGAAGCCACCGATCTCCGGTGCAGAGAGGGCCACAGAGTGGCTCTCTCTACATCGGATGGCCATACATGGTTATTGCAGGATGCCTCCATATTGAGGCATCACTGCAATAACCGGAAAGCAGCTGGAAGCGAGCAGGATCGCTTCCAGCTGCTTTCCACACAGAGGACGTGCAGGGTACGTCCTCAGGCGTTAACTGCCTTTTTTTGAGGACGTACCCTGCACGTCCTCGGTCATTAAGGGGTTAAGCTAAAATTAGCCAGTATTAAAAATGTTAAATTTTTATTGCACAAATTATCATTAAATACATTTATTTTAAATTTATTCAATTAATTTGTGCTTTGTATAGATGAAAATTATATTATATTAGCCTGCCCAGAACTACAGAAAAAAATAAACAAATTATCAAAAATAAAAAAAATAAACCTAATCCCTATGAAAATTAAAAAGTTCCTCCCAAAAATAAAAACACCCCCTAATTTAATGCTGAACTACCAATAGCCCTAAACTGGCTTTTTGTAGGGAATTGCCCTAAATTAAACAGCTTATTTGCAGTTACCAAAAATTCTAAGTCCCCCTTAACAGTAAAACCCACCACCCACCAAACCCCCCAAAATAAATAAACCTAACACTAAAAATCCTAAAGTATCTATTGCCCTGAAAAGGGCATTTGTATGGGCATTGCCCTTTAAAGGGCATTCAGCTCTTTTGTTGCCCATCCCTAATCTAAAAAAAAAAAAAAAAAAGCAAAAAAAACAACCTAAGTCTAACCCCAAAAAAATTAAAAAAATTAAACCTAAATTTAAATTAAGCTAAAATTACAGAAAACAAAAAAAATCGAATATTACAGAAAAAAAAAACCCAAATTATCAAATTTAAAAAAAATTATTCCTAATCCCTATGAAAATAAAAAAGCCCCCCCCCAAATAAAAACACCCCTTGCTCTAAGAATAAACTACCAGTAGCCCTTAAAAGGGCTTTTTGCAGGGCATTGCCCCAAGATAAACAGCTCTTTTACATTAAAAATACACAAATTCCCCCCTAACAGTAAAAACCCTCACCCACCAAACCCCCCAAAATAAAAAAACCTAAACTACCCATTGCCCTGAAAAGGGCATTTTTTGGGCATTGCCCTTAAAAGGGCATTTAGCTCTTTTACAAAATGCCCACCCTAATCTAAAAAAACAACCCAAACATTTAAAAAAATCCTAAATCTAACCCCCAGGTTGGTACTCACCGTTCCTGAAGTCCGGCGGAAAATGTCCTGTCCCATGCGGTGAAGTCTTCTTCCAAGCAGCGACCTCTTCTTTCTTCTTCCAGGAACATCCGGTGCGGAGCAGAGGGTGGAGCTGAAGACCGATGACCACAGAGCTGAAGACCGGCGACCCTGGAACTGAAGACCAGTGATCCTGGAACTGAAGACCAGCGACCTGCGGAGTCATGGAGCGTGGAGGATCCTCTTCGTACGATCGCCGACACCGACGTACACTGGATAGTGAATTCAAGGTACGCGATTAAGAATGGCGTCCCTTGAATTCCTATTGGCTGATTTGATTCTTCAAATTCAAATCAGCCAATAGGATGAAAGCTACTCAAATCCTATTGGCTGCTCAAATCAGCCAATAGGATGAGAGCTACTGAAATTCTATTGGCTGATTTGAATAGCCAATATAATTTCAGTAGCTCTCATCCTATTGGCTGATTTGAAGTTTATTCTTAGATTAGGGGGTGTTTTTATTTGGGGGGGGGCTTTTTTATTTTCATAGGGATTAGGTTTAATTTTGTAAACTTTGGAAATTTGTTTTTTTATGTTCTGTTTATGTTAGCCTTTTTTATTTTTTGTAACTTTAGTATTTTTTTGTTTAGGTATTTTTTGTTAAGTTAGGGGGTTTAGTAATTTAATTAGTTATTTGCGTTGTGGGTTTTGGAGGTTTAAGGGGTTAATACGTTAATTAGGTTTATTGCGATGTGGGGGTTTTGCGGTTTAGGGGTTAATAGGGTAAATAGGTTTATTGTGATGTGGGGGTTTTGCAGTTTAGGGGTTAATAGGGTAATTAGGTTTATTGCAATGTGGGGGTTTTGCGGTTTAGGGGTTAATAGGGTAATTAGGTTTATTGCGATTTGGGTGGTTGACGGTTAAGGGATTAAGGGGTTAATTATTTTATTATTTTGCGATGTGTGGGTTTGTGGTGTATGTGTTAATACTTCGTGTGGTAGGTTCAGGGTTTTTTTTGTTATACTTCGTGCTGGCGGTGTTTTTTTGTTTTTTTTTTGTAATGCTCCGTTTGCCTTCACTGCATCCCGGTGGATTCCGAAAATGGCAGGGTGGTGAAAGAATCTTTGCTGCATCCAGGTGAATTCTTTTGGCTGCGTGCACAGCCAACATTCTGTTGGCTATCTTGCTCTGCCAACATTACATTGAGGATGCGTGCGCAACTGCTGAAGGCGACAGACATTACAAACGCAATTATAGTATAGGTAAACACCACTCTATAAACTTGTAACACATACAAACGGACTACAGTAATCCCCAATGAAAGAAGACACTCACTGATAGTGGCAATGTTACTTGTGAGCATTGGTAAGCAGGCAGACTAACAGGGAACTGTCATAAGAGGATTCAGTTTTCAGTAACATCCAGCCATTATCAGTCCTAAAACGGTACTGTTGTGGAGAAAGTAGAAATGAAAATTGTGTGAGTTATCAAGTTCGTCTGCGTTTGAGTTGATAAGACTGTTTTGAAAAAGTAAATTGTAATCATTTTTCCAATATTGATCAAGAATTTCAGAAAGATTACAACAAACCCCATATGTTTTACTACTATGTATTAGAATACTCTTAATGCTTGATTCCCCACTACTTCTATCCTAACCACCATCCCTCCACTGCAACATACTTTAATACTAAAAACTCCTATGTAACCTCTACAACCATGAACATCTACCCTACACTATGAGGCCTATTTATCATATGTCTGTCAGACCTGATCCGACAGTGTGGATCAGGTCTGACAGACATCTCTGAATGCGGAGAGCAATACGCTCTCCGTATTCAGCCTTGCACCAGCAGCTCTTGTGAGCAGCTGGTGCAACGCTGCCCCCTGCAGACTCACGGCCAATCGGCCGCAAGCAGGGGGGTGTCAATCAACCCGATCGTACTCAATTGGGTTGAATTCCGGAGATTCCTGTCCACCTCATCAGAGAAGGCGGACAGGGTTATGGAACAGCGGTCTTTAGACCACTGCCTCATAATTGGTGTTTCTGGCGAGCCTGCAGGCTCGCCAGAAACACGGGCCCTCAAGCTCCGTATGGAGCTTGATAGATAGGCTCCTATCTCTCCAACAGAGGCTCATTTTTGAAAATGGCACCACTAATCCACAAACCTTTTTGGGTAACCTAATTACAACCCCAATCACGAAAAAGTTGGGTCAGTATGGAAAATACAAAAATAACAACCAAAAAGAGTAATTTGAAAATTCAATTCACCCTGTACTATATTGAAAACACATTATTAAAGGGCCAATAAAGCCACAAAATAATGTTATATAATTCTGCACATAGTGCAGAATTATATAACATCAGTTTAGCGCCGGCTTTCTACCTGAAAGGATTTCAGATAAATTTTCCTACGAAAAGTACTTTTACAGTACGCCGCTCCTGGCTCTACTGAGCGGGTCTGTTTGTTTTCCCTAAGCACATCGGGCATGCTGTCTATTCAAAGCTGGCCCGATCGCGCCATTAAACTCAATATAGTAGGAAAATTTCTCTAAAGACCTTTCAGATAGAAAGCTGGCGCTAAGCTGATGTTATATAATTCTGCACTATGTGCAGAATTATATAACATTATTTTGTGGGTTTACTGGCCCTTTAATACATTATTTTATGTTTGCTTTGTGAATTTAATGTATTTTTGAAAATATACACTCATTTCAAATCTGATGACTGCAACACGTTCCAAAAAATTTGGGACGGAGGCAATTTAGGACTAATAGCGATATGACAAGTTGAAATAAGAAGGTGATGTGAAACAAGTGAGGCAATCGTGAAATCATAGTATATCAGGAGCTTCCAAAAAAGGCCTAGTCCTTCAAGAGAGAAGCGTCAGAAAATAATCCAACACTTTAAGAACAACATTCCCCAAAGACAAATCGGTAGGATTTTGGGCATTTCATCTTCTATAGTGTACAATATAATTAAAAGATTCAAGGAATCCGGTCAAAACTCGGTGCGTAAAGGGCAAGGCTGAAAACCACTTCTCAATGCATGTGATCTCTGATCCTGCAGACGTCACTGTCTCAAAAACCGTCATGAGTCTGTAATATCCTGACATGGACTCGGGAATACTTTGGTAAACCTTTGTCAGTTAACACCTTTTGCTGCTGCATCAACATATGTAAGTTAAGGCTTTACTATGCAAAGCAGAAGCCATACATCAACACTGTCCTGAAGTACCGCCGACTTCTCTGAGCTTGGTCTCATCTGGGATGGACAGTAGCACAGTGGAATTGTGTTTTGTGGTCCGACCAGTCAACATTTCATTGTTGAATTCTCTGGGCCAAAGAGAAAAAGGACCATCCAAGCTGTTATCAGTGTCAGGTCCAAAAGCTAGCGTCTGTAATCGTATGGGGGTTTGTCAGTGCCCATGGCATGTGTAACTTGCACATCTGTGTGGGCACCATTAATGCAGAAAGATATGTATATATTTTGGAGCAACTTATGCTGACATCCAGACGTCATCTTTTCCAGGGACGTCCCTGCATTTTCCAGTAAGTCAACGCCAAGTCACATTCTGCCCAGATTACAAGCGCATGGTTGCGTAAGCAGAGAGTGCGGGTGCTAGCATGGCCTGCCTGCAGTCCTGGCCTGTCTCCGATTGAGAATGTGAGGTGCATTATGATGCGCAAAATAAGGCAACGAAGGCCCCATTCAGCTGTGCAGCTGAAGACATGCATCGTGGATGTATGGGGGAAAATTCTGCTTATTAAACTTAAACAACTGGTGTCTTCACTAGCCAAACACTTAATAAGTGTTATTAAAATAAAAGGTGATGTTACACAATGGTAAACAGTTGACTGTCCCAACTTTTTTGGAGAGTGTTGCAGTCATCAGATTTGAAATGAGTGTATATTTTCAAAAATACATTAAATTCACAAAGTAAAGCATTAAATAATGTGTTAATAATGTGTTTTCAATATAGTACAGGGTGAATTGAAATTCAAATAACTATTGTTTGTTTTTTTGCATTTTCCATATTGTCCCAACTGTTTCGGAATAGGTTGTAAACAATTAGGATTGTTACAGTGTCTATTAATATAGAAGAACCCTAATGCAGTGAGTATCTGAAAAATTAAATTCTGGTGTTGATAATGTTCTGGAGGTGATAATGTTGGTTGGGGGTTAGCAGTGAGATGTTTAAGTAGAGGAGTTAGCTTTATTAATAAGGGCAACATATGATTAGGTTATGTAGGGAGGGCCATTTAGAGAGAGTTTAAATTTAAGAGTAGGGGATCAGACACTGGGTATTTTTGGTTTGGGGGCGTCATGTTTAGGACAGTAACTTTGATAAATCAAAGGATAGTAGGATTAATAAGCACACATGCAAAAAAGAATAAAAGCAGTATTATAACATTTGCCAGTCCCAAGTAGCGAACTAAAAATAGCGATGCACAAAAAACAAGTACAAAACTGCACACAGAATGCTAAAAGGCTAATTTAAAAATATAATATTTAATTAAATAACCCCATAAAATATATACCAGTATATATCAACACATAGCACATGAATAATAAAAATGAAACAGTCCATCATCCAGTGTGAAACAAATCTGTTGTGTGGGTCAAATGTATCCTAAAAGACAAAAGATAATCCCCTCATGGTGAAGTATATTAACATATATGGTCCCAGCACCCACTGGAACTACTTACTGAATCACCTGGGTAAAAGGCATTGAG